>NW_028317994.1:8785000-8986250 GCF_062004578.1 Staurois parvus | reverse complement strand
ATCTGATCTATGAGGACATTTTTCAGCTCTACACTAACAAGAAAATCAACAAACTGTAGTAATTGTTGAGAGATATCAAATGTTTATAGGCCTCTAGCCATATGAAGGGAAATCTGTCTGACACACTATTTCTAATAAAATAAACAATTTGACTATCGTGATATTTAAAGTTTTTTCAAGAGGAACACACAGAGTATAGGTGCACAACTGTTTCAAATTACCGTTTTTTGCAACTATAACAATTTTCTAGCCAGCAATTACATATGAACATGCTGTGCTCATATCTGTACAAGGCAATTATGTGCCCTAGAATGTCCTATGCTTTAAATTATTCAATATACAACCATGATATCAGCAAGAGGTTAAATAAATTGGGGACATTCAACGGTTGATGACCATGCACTTGCCACAATCCTTCACAGCAGAACTTCAGGCATTCAGCCACTTTTGAAAAAGTGCTGGCTTACAATGGGTTAAGTCGAATGAGGTGTATGCCACCTTGTGGACTTATCACCTGTATTTACATTATACCTTTTTACTGAATGCCAGGAGTACTCCCAACACTCTAACAGGAGTAATGCTGCTTTCTTACACAGTAACTGCTCTGTCTGCCCTTCACATCCACTGTCCATTCGCAGAATACTTTGTAGACAGAAAACAGAATCTGGAACAGCTTTGCATAGTAAAAAATCAGCTTCTATTTCCAGCTTGTTCAGCTAAGATTCTGGCTGCTCCAGTAAATTCTCCTTTGTATTTTGTGAATGGGTTCACATAAAACAAAGTGCTCCATGATTGCGCAAGAGAGGTGGCCATCTAAGACTCAAAGGACCAGCGTTGGAGCACTGGAACTATAGCAATTGCTATACTCCCAGTACTCAGTAAAAATGTAAACTGCAAATAAAAGTGTAAAGTCCATGAGGTGACATGCACCTCATTGAACTTAACCCATTTTATGCCATCAATTTTAAAAATGGGTTGAATTTCTGGAGTAAATGATTGTTAAATACACATGTAAGAGTATGTGGTGGAATGCATTCTTCAATAACAGAATTCGCCAAAGTCAAGCAAAGGAGGCCATTAAATAGCAATTTTAACCTAAACACTAGCAGCTGCAAATTGGTACAAAAAGTGCTCATGACTCTTAGATAAGAATAGTCATTACTGACAGCATCTCCTTACCTTAGAAAATACAGTTTTCACATAGATGGGAAGGTCACCATGTGGACTACCGTAACCTCCAACAATACTGAAGCCCAGTCCATCAGGTCCACGCTCAAGAACAATGGTCTTGTATTGTG
The DNA here is from genome assembly GCF_062004578.1 of Staurois parvus. Taxonomy (NCBI): domain Eukaryota; kingdom Metazoa; phylum Chordata; class Amphibia; order Anura; family Ranidae; genus Staurois; species Staurois parvus. The sequence goes on along the minus strand of NW_028317994.1, from coordinate 8,984,952 downwards.
GTGGTCTAATAAGAAAATAAAACATGAAGTTAAAATTTTTATAGCTACAACTGCTGCCATTCAAGCTCTCAAATAATTGAATGCAGAGAATTTGCAACTAAATGTGTCCAACTGTACCAAATAATTTCAGAGTATAGACCATGTCGTTCTTCTCCACCCTAATTCTTTGCAGCAGCAGCAAGTTTAGAGAAGGACCTTAGCCAGGACAGCCAACACATTGCATATGTAAGTACATCTTTAGGTGCACTCTTAGATTTCAACATGCTTACTACTGGAAAACCAGAGATTCCAGTATTATTTTATCACAGCCATGTATAACAATTCAAAATAAAATGTAATCTATTTTTTGAGTTTAAAATATAACCATTATGAGTCTTTCATATAAGCAAGTACCCGTAGACACTGGATTTCAGTACCAAGAATCAGCGGATTCTTGCATGACAGGTGTAGGAAAATACACATTTTTACTTTACAAATGAATTGCAGGCTGAGAGCAGTCATCGCTATCTATCAGATGGATGTCCAAGCCTGACTACAGTTAGTTGTGTCCAACAAGCTGCCCCCAACTGCAGATAACTGCTTGGTGTGCTGCTACACTTGAACAGCGACCGCTTCTGTCAGTCTGTCATTAACAGGCTGAGCTGTGTACACTTTTCATTCCAGACGCAAGAATCCGCAGATTACTGCCGCTAGAATCCAGTGTCTGCTGGCAATCTACTGCACGAGGGAGGCATTAATATGCAAAATACAAGAGGAACAAGCCTAGAAACCACCCACAATCTCCTTGAGGAAATTTTAGATGTTATAGGTTATCAGAAGCTTCCTTATATACAGCACTCATATAGAGGATCATGTAATGACATGGATCACAGGTCAAGCTGCGAGACAGTCCCAACCCTTTGGAACTGGTTTCAGCTGCCCCCCTGTGCCCTCCTATTAGATTACTACAACACGCACATACCCCAAATCATCTTGCAATATGCTGCTTGAAGTAAGCCCCGAATAGTTGACAGCAGATCCTGTGTGTTCTTGCTGTTGACCAGTAACGACGCTTACATCACCACCAGCTACAACCTAAAAATATATAATCAAAATCGATTAACACCATTGTAAACATACTAAGCATTAACGTACTTGAAAGTTATAAACATTGTCTGAACCAGCTTAGAAAAAGGGAAATAAATGAATTCTTTCTTTGCAAAACACTTGAACTTTTAACTTCAAAAGGTTAAAGCAAGTTCCTGAAGTCTTTTAGTCTAACCATATTTTGAAACGAAACGTTTACTTAGCCCTATTGTAACCCAAGAGATAGCAGGTATTTTGACAATGGATTAAAATAACTTGCATGAATGGAATTATACAAAGCTGCACTCTATTACCTGTAGCTCGATTGTGCCTGAAGCATTTTTTAGGAGGCTGACTGCCTGTGAGTGAGTCATTCCTTCAGTTGAGGTCCCACATATACTAACAATTCTGTCACCAACCTTTGTTAGAAAATAAAAGGACATGTGAAGAAGCACAAAACTAGTGTCAAACATATTACTAAATCACCACGGTGACACAAACAAAATACTATTTTTTTTTTACAAAAGACATTGCAGAGTTAATCACAGAGCTATAATACAAAGAGAGCAAACTTTTGTAAGAAAAGGAGTTTTAGAATGTAAAATTTGATATGGTATTAGAAAAGGGTTATTTCAATCATCAAATTTGTTTTGAGCGCTTCACTAATACCCTACTTACCTGCATCCTGGGCTCCTCTGGACAAACATTCCACTACTGTCATCACAAAAGTGTTCTTTTACAGCAGGTAGGATGGTGGTCCTTAAATGGGTTTTCAACTTCCCTTTTTAGAGGCCTGGAGGTTGGAATTTTATAGATTTGTTGCCTTTGAAAAATATACTTGCCAACTCCGAGGGGCCTTATACACACTCTTTATTATGGTTTCACTGCCTGGATTTTTGTCCTACTGGAATACATATCTCCTTACACTCTTTTGCAGCACATAGTATGGTGGTCTTTAGTGGATTTCCAACACCCCTTTTTAGAGGCCTGGAGGCAGGAGCTTTATAGATTTGTTGCTTTTGAGAAATATACTTGCCAACTCCAAGGGGCCGTACTCACACACTCTTTATTATGGTTTCACTGGCTGGATTTTTGTTCCACTAGACTACAAATCTCCTTATGCTCCATTGCAGCACGTAGGATGGTGGTCTTTAGTGGATTTCCAACAACTCTTTTCATAGGCTTGGAGATTGGAAAACTGGAGCATGATAGACATGTTGCTTTTGAGAAATGTACTTGCCAACTCCATGGAGCACCACATACACACTTTTAACAATAGTTTCGCTGGCTAAATGTTTGTTCCACTATAATTCATATCTTCTTACATTGACCTGTTTTTAGTAATAAATATGTCTGTGTGAGGATCGTCACTCAACCCAGACAGCCCATGTAATTGAAAAGTGAAAAGCAGCCTCAGCTTGAAAATCTCCGTTAAAGTCTTACTAAACCCAGGACCGTGCATTCACTATACCTGGTCTCCCACAGTACACACAACATGGAAATGCAAATATTTTGGCAAATATAAACTGCTAAATACCTTTTCACATCAGCAGTATATAGCAGTCTTATGACTTCAATCAGTGTCCAGCAGAGCACTGGTTAAAGCTTGGAGGATGAGTTTTCATTCTCCCGTTCGTCTTGTGAGACTGAATAACCCCTGACAGTGTTGATTAGCACTGTGCTGATCACATGCACTCTCCCAAAGAAAAACTATCTAGCCATACACACCAAACTGAGCATGGCTCATGTTCTATCAGCAGATGGACTGGGGACAGTGGAAGAAGGGGAAGATCAGAGAGGACAGGATCAAACAGACTTTTTACACAATGCAGAGGATTAACCCCTTAGGTTCCACAGTGAGTATAACAAGCATGCTTTACTGTATATACAGACGGATTTTACTGTTGTGGGTTTAGTAACACTTTATGGGTTCTTTCACATGGGGTGGACCTGTTTAGCGGATCCACTTGCTCAGTGGGGATCTCTCTGCTGATCCCCGCTGAGCAAGTGGATGACAGGTCTGTGTGAGTATAACAAGCATGCTTTACGGCATCTACAGACTGATTTTACTGTTGTGGGTTTAGTAACACTTTAAGCAATGCTATCTTTAGTACTACTGAAGACTAGTGGTAGGGAGCCTTAAAGCTCCTCTGAATTACCCTGTGCATCTAGCAAAATAATTTTATGGATTCAGTTTCTTTTCACACTTTTGGTCATTCCCTGATGTTCTCTGTTTGTAGTCATACCTCTGTATATTGACATGGTGCCTGGTTATTTCTATTATGTAAAACAACCTAATTTTATTCTATGCTCTCAGTAAAGACTACATTGCTTTCTGTGTGATTCTTGGAAGCATTTTATTCCCCTCTGCAACAGTTGTCTTTGTCATGTCCTTTCTTGTTCTGTCTATTTCTCAGGACAAACTTGTAAAAACCTATAAATAAAAAAATAAAACTTGGTAACCCTGCTTACAATACAATTCCATAGAATTACTTTTCCACAGGGTATGATAGCAAAGCAAAGACCAGAAACCTAAAATATGTATAAGTAAATGGCTGATGCAGTGAAGCTACTCTACTCTACAGTCCTGTATGCCATGTAAATCAGGAAAAATCTCATTAATTTATTGATTGTACAGCACTGAAAAAGCTCATCTTTTTACTTCTTCTATGTGTTGTGACAGCACTGGAGAACATTACATTTCCATATACAAGTGTAGCAGGGATAGGGAATAGATTATTATACTAAGAGGCAAGAATGCCAGTTCAACAGACCCAAATGAGAGAAGAAGCCTGCCCTACATCACTTGAAAATGGAAATGAAGATCCTATTCCTCTGACAGCATAGACAAACACAAAACATTGTACTGGATGCAGCATGATAATTGAGACTTTCATAACTAATTGGTTTTTTTTTAGGAAACAACTATAGCAGATAAATTACTTTCCAATTCTAGAAGGGGACACTCCCCGAAAGCTTGTCCTCAAAATTGTATGTTAGTGCAAATAAAAAAAGTATCACGGACAGTACTCAATTGTTTCTGTCGCAAATGCACTAATACGGCTACAATCACCTCTTTCCAATTCTATGAATCACACCATTCTGCATATATGTTATCTGACCTTTTTGTTTGATTACATCCAGCAGCAACAATAGCTCAACACTGCTTCTGTGTCATGGGTGTTAGAATTTCAATGCAGGATTTTTCTTCCTGTATGTTTATTAAGAGAGCCCTATCTGGTATGTTCTTATAACGATCATGCAAAATGCATAAATCAATAACTAAAGGTGGCACTTTTGACAGGAAGATCTTACAGCCCCCTGTAATGCATTCCTACATGCATTTATACCTTTAAAAGTAAATCATGCTCCATGTAATGTGTAAAGGAGCGCCATAACCCTTCTATAAACAGAAAATGTTCCATTAACAGCTATGTTAAGGAGAAACAATAATGATGCTATGAACAAAGAGCATATATTGCCACCTGGTGGTCAGTATGGAAACTGCTAAATTTATAGCATTACATTTAATACATGAAATGACCATTTAAAACACTAAAAAGAGCTCATTAAACCAAACCGTCGATGCAACACTACAAATATAGTACTAACTATATTTGTATATTGGAAAGACAAGAACTTTGCTCTAAAAGAGACATACAATCATTTAGTAGTACAAGATTATCCTGTTGTCATTTTTTTAAACCTGCAACCAAATTATATCAACAACTCCTAAAAACAGACCTTTTGTAATAAGCTTTTCTTGGAGTCCATTAAGCAATACAGAAAGTCTTTAAAGTGTTATTAAACCCACAAAAGTAAATCAGTCTATATATGCCGTAAAGCATGCTTGTTATACTTACTGGGGAACCTAAGGGGTTAATCCTCTGCATTGTGTAAAAACACGGTTTGATCCTGTCTTCTCTGATCCTCCTCTTCCTCCAGTGTCCCCCTCTTATCTCCTTATAAAACATATTGTGTGGAGTCACTCTGAACATGCTCCGTTTGGTGTGTATTGCTAGAGTTTTTCTTTTTCTTGGGAGAGTGCGTGTGATCAACACAGGGCCAATCAGCACAGCACTGTACAGGGTCAGGGGTCCTGCAGCCTTATAGGACAGTCAGAGGAGAATGAAAACTCTTCCAACAAGCTTTAACCAGTGCTCTGCTGGACACTAATAGAAGTCATAAGACTGCATTAGCTGCTGATTAAAAAAGGTATTTATTTATTTATCACAGGTACTTATATAGCGCCATCAATTCACGCAGAGCTTTACATATATATTGCACATTAACATCAGTCCCTAACCCTCAAGGGGCGTACAATTTAAGGTCCCTAACTTACATGCATACATACACATACTAGGGCCAATTTAGACAGGAGCTAATTAACCTGTCAGCATGTCTTTGAAGTGTGGGAGGAAATCGCAGTACCCGGAGGAAACCCACGCAGGCACAGGGAGAACATGCAAACTCCAGGCCGGTGGTGCCGTGGCTGGGATTCGAACCAACAGCCCTAGTACTGCCAGGCAGAAGAGCTAACCATTTAGCCACTGTGCTGCCCTGTTTATATTTAGCAGTTTATATTTACTAAAACAATTGCACTTCCAAGTTCTGTGTACTGTGGGAGACCAGATATAGTGAATGCAGGGTCCTAGGTTTAGTAACACTTTAACCTTCAGATTATACTGCTGCCCAAAGCAGGATTGAACAAAAGCAACAAAAACCGTAGGCCAGCTCAGGGTTACCCATCCTACTATTACTAACATGCATCAGTTTTGTAGCATGGCATTACTGACAGTATGATTATAAAGGAGGTAGGATCTGTGTCCCTCAATAGACTCCAAATAAAAATCCTATTTTCTTTCTTGTCCACTGAGGAACAAAGGAAGTCCTTAGTCTTCAAGATGTACAAAAGCAGTCAAACTTAGTATCACACAGCAAATAATTGTTAACATGCCCCAAAAAAAACAACATAAAATCAGAGACTGCCTGCAGGTCAAAAAGCAGCCTAAGGGACCTTGCACCTGAAGCTGGCATCAGATGAGGTCAAAACAACCACCTGATAGAATTTGTGAATCGAAGATCAGGTGACAACCTTGCAAATCTTGGAATCATTTGCTTGATGATGAAAAGCCCAGAAAACACTCATAAATTAGACAGAGTGCCCCTCGACAGGATAGTGTGAAAATTGATCCTTGAGACTATAGGATTGGATGATGGTCTGCCTAAGACACCAAGAAATGGTGGAACAAAAAGCTCATGCACTCTTCTGGGGTCCATCTGTGATGGCAAAAAGGGAATCAGAAACTGAAATAGAAAGGGCAAAACACTTGGCCCTTGCTAGTACTAAGAACCAAACGTTGTGCCAGACCCAGCCATAGGAAAGAGGATGCATCCACGGAGAAACTCCTAGGGTAGAAGCTCTGAGACTCACACCAAGTGGAGTATACCGCCATGTCTGATGATTGAACTTTCAGGATGCAGACTTACAGACTTTTAGATACTTAAGAATCACAGATTCAGAGATGCCCCTGCCAATAAAGTCAGCAACCACAAAGCAGGATAGCAAATCTGTCCTTGAGACAGAAGACTCCTCTTCCTGGCAATGCTAACAGTATTACCAGGTCAAAGTACCAAATCTTTCAGTGCTAGTCCAGAGCAATAAGGATCACCTGAATGTCCTCCATCCTACGAAGTAGATGATGAAGAAATTTCAGGGGAGGAAAGGCACAGATCAGTGTATTGATTTAAATGAACCACCAGAACATCCATGGCTTCCTCTAGAGAAGCCCTATGCCTGGTAACAATCCTATCTTCTTGTTGAATCTGGAGTCCACATCACATCATTACAATGAGTACTCTGAATATGTTTAATCAAAAACGAAGCTCCAACTCCTGTAGCAATACATTGAAGATGTTTCTGAATATAATATTTTCACATCCTCATAGTCCTCCCCATTTAATAATATCCACATGGACACATCATCCGGTATACTACATATTTGTGCTGATTCAATATAACTCTTGTGATACATTTTTGGCCATATTGTTACAGGAAGTGTAGCCTTGTGTCAATTTCTTTGCTTGTTTTGACATATTGAAGTAGTTCATTGTTGCTAGGACACTGTTGGCCACACATCACCTTAACAATCAATGAAGCTGAGCAGCAGGCAGTGTCATGCAAGTGTCAGCATTATGGATAATCCGGCCTCAGTGCTGCACCCACCACACTTCCATGTGTTACTATAGTGAACTAAGCCTGCTGTGTTCCTGGAGAAAGCTGGATCATGACTTTGCCTGAGGGATAGCAGAGATAGAGCTCCCATTGGACAGGTTGGCTGGAAGTGGAAGCAGCCCCCGTGTGTACAGTGTAAGAAAGGATGCCTGGTGGTATGTGTTGACAGTGTAGGGTGGTGCATGTCATATATAACTGGACCAGGAAGCTGTGGGTGTATGACAATGAGGAACGGAATTGGTAACTACAGACAACACTTAGATAAATTCATGTACCTGTTTCAGCCAGGTACATGAATCTGCTGCAGGCATTGACATGTGTTGCGTGTAGACACAACACAATTCTAAAGACGGTCTTCAGCACTCTTTGAATTCCAGAGATTGTGTCCTGCATGTTATTATTTCATTTACACAATGGGGGGAATACATCAAAACTGTCGAAGACAGAAATTGGAGCAGTTGTGCATGGCAACCAATCAGCTTCTGTCTTCAGCTTGTTCAGCAGAGCTTTGCAAAATGAAACATAGACACTAACTGGTTGCCATGCACATCTGCACTGTATTCTGGCTGCTTCAGTTTTTAGAAATTTCCCTCTATGTATATATCTCTCCAATCTCTTTTTTTTTTATCGCTAATCATGTGTGGACATATGCTAGAATTTCCACATTTATAATTATCCACAGGATACACCTCAGTTAGTCAGCAACTCTGTTTCTTGTCTAGATTACCTTTTTTTTTTTTACCAAATACTCTTTACTAGTTTTACACCTTCTGAATGTTACAATCACATATTCTTCTGTTCTATCCTTCAACCTGTCATCTTGTTGTACTATCTGCCAATTATTTTTTATAATATGTTTGATCTCATCTGCCATGGGGGAAGACTTAAAAGAAAAACAGAAATGATCAACTTTCCTTTCATCATCCTCTGTTTAATCAAACCCTACCTATTCAAGTTACTTTCTCTTATCAAAGCTGTCCCAACCTCTTTTTTGTCATATTCTCTGTTCTCCAATCTCACACTAAGTTCTTTAGCTTGTTGTAGAAAATCCTCTTCACATCTATTGTTGCATTTTAACTGTACAAATTGATCATAAGGGATCACAAGTTTAACATTGGATGAGCAATATCTTGTATAATATTTATATATATATATATATACACAGTCAGGTCCATAAATATTGGGACATCAACACAATTCTAACATTTTTGGCTCTATACACCACCACAATGGATTTGAAATGAAACTAACAAGATGTGCTTTAACTGCAGGCTGTCAGCTTTAATTTGAGGGTATTTACATCCAAATCAGGTGAACGGTGTAGGAATTACAAAAGTTTGTATATGTGCCTCCCACTTGTTAAGGGACCAAAAGTAATGGGACAATTGGCTTCTCAGCATTTCCATGGCCAGGTGTGTGTTATTCCCTCATTATCCTAATTACAATGAGCAGATAAAAGGTCCAGAGTTCATTTCGAGTGTGCTATTTGCATTTGGAATCTGTTGCTGTCAACTCTCAAGATGAGATCCAAACAGCTGTCACTATCAGTGAAGCAAGCCATCATTAGGCTGAAAAAACAAAACAAACCCATCAGAGACATAGCAAAAACATTAGGCGTGGCCAAAACAACTGTTTGGAACATTCTTAAAAAGAAGGAACGCACCGGTGAGCTCAGCAACACCAAAAGACCCGGAAGACCACGGAAAACAAGTGTGGTGGATGACCGAAGAATTCTTTCCCTGGTGAAGAAAACAACCTTCACAACAGTTGGCCAGATCAAGAACACTCTCCAGGAGGTAGGTGTATGTATGTCAAAGTCAACAATCAAGAGAAGACTTCACCAGAGTGAATACAGAGGGTTCACCACAAGATGTAAACCATTGGTGAGCCTCAAAAACAGGAAGGCCAGACTAGAGTTTGCCAAACGACATCTAAAAAAGCCTTCACAGTTCTGGAACAACATCCTATGGACAGATGAGACCAAGATCAACTTGTACCAGAGTGATGGGAAGAGAAGAGTATGGAGAAGGAAAGAAACTGCTCATGATCCTAAGCATACCACCTCATCAGTGAAGCATGGTGGTGGTAGTGTCATAGCGTGGGCATGTATGGCTGCCAATGGAACTGGTTCTCTTGTATTTATTGATGATGTGACTGCTGTCAAAAGCAGCAGGATGAATTCTGAAGTGTTTCGGGCAATATTATCTGCTCATATTCAGCCAAATGCTTCAGAACTCATTGGACGCCGCTTCACAGTGCAGATGGACAATGATCCAAAGCATACTGCAAAAGCAACCAAAGAGTTTTTTAAGGGAAAGAAGTGGAATGTTATGCAATGGCCAAGTCAATCACCTGACCTGAATCCGATTGAGCATGCATTTCACTTGCTGAAGACAAAACTGAAGGGAAAATGCCCCAAGAACAAGCAGGAACTAAAGACAGCTGCAGTAGAGGCCTGGCAGAGCATCACCAGGGATGAAACCCAGCGTCTGGTGATGTCTATGCATTCCAGATTTCAGTCTGTGATTGACTGCAAAGGATTTGCAACCAAGTATTAAAAAGTGAAAGTTTGATTTATGATTATTATTCTGTCCCATTACTTTTGGTCCCTTAACAAGTGGGAGGCACATATGCAAACTGTTGTAATTCCTACACCGTTCACCTGATTTGGATGTAAATACCCTCAAATTAAAGCTGACAGTCTGCAGTTAAAGCACATCTTGTTCATTTCATTTCAAATCCATTGTGGTGGTGTATAGAGCCAAAAATGTTAGAATTGTGTTGATGTCCCAATATTTATGGACCTGACTGTATATCCCCATTAGATGCTATCTCCTTTCTATACTCCAGAGTAATAAACTCATTATCTATAATATGTATCTTTAAATCTAGAAAGAATACTGCCACACCTTCAAAATCCAGGGTAAATTCAGTACTAACTTTATTAGCATCAAGGTATCACAAAAATTCCATAAACTGAATCTTAATTATCTCCCCAAACATTAAGGGAATTGTCAATGTAACGTACCTACAATCTAATAGGTTGTACATACAGACCTTGTGCATTCAGTACCCGTTCCTGCTCCCAGAGATCAAGGGAAGTTTGGCGTACCCTGGAACCACAGACGTGCCCATTGCTGTACCATTAACCTTATGGAACAATTTACCAGCAAACAGGAAGGAATTATTTTCTAATGCAAATCTCAGACAATGAGCAATAAATATAACATATTTTGTTGCTTTCCCATTGCATAGTTTGAATGCGACTATAAAAGTTAACATGTCCATTATTACCAGCATGTCTTCTTCCAATAATAACCTTTGGAGTTCAAGGAAATGCAACACATTCAATTTAAGTTAAAAAAAATCCAAGAATACAAAACTGCTCTAAGTTTAGACAGAGTCTGTCTATAAATTATATCAAGTAGTGAGCCTACAGGCAAAAGAGGTAAAAGTAAAACTACCCAATCAAAATTCACATTATCTTTACAATGGAGTTTCCCAAGATCATTTTTTTTCTCCCTGTAGCAAATCAGCTGGATCTAATAAAATGGGAATATGTTCATTAGTGAACATCTTAGGTACCATAAATTCAAGCAGGCCTATAAATTCTTGTTTCTGACCAATATTACTGAGTGTGGGGAAATCTGCCCCCCAATTGCCTATGCCTGGAAAGTACACAGTGGAAAAGGCTGGAGTTCTGCTCAGAACAGGATCTGATATACCTCTCCTATCACAGTGAGGCTTCTGGACCCTCCATGATAATTGACGTACGCCACTGCCATAGTGTTGTCTACTTGAATCCAGATCAGATGACCATTGCAGTAGGAAATTCAATCCTGCAGAGACAGCCAAATCACCCAAAGTTCCAGGATGTTGACTGGGAGATGAGACTCCTCTGAAAACTGAGGTCCCTGCATGGAAAACATGCCCAGGATCAATGCTCAACTTGACAGACTTGCATTTGTCAAAAGTGTCAAAATTAGTAAGGAAGGACTTTCCCAACTGCAAAGTTGGATTCCTGAACCACCAAGCCAGGGATCCTCTTTAAAAAGGGATTTAGTCTGTTCAGGTAACCGATTTACTTGTCCCAGGATAACAGTATGTTGGAGAAACTGGGTAAATGGAGCTACCATCAGGTCTAGTACTCTCATGAAAAACTAGAGAGTCAGTCAACTCCTGAAATGGAGAGTTTGAATCTGAGACTGGAAAGTCTGAAATTTCTCCTGTGAAAGGAACACTCTGAACTGTGTCCAGGACTAGTTTCAGATACTACAAATGACAAATGAGTTACAGCGCTGATTTCTAAAGGTTCAAGAACCATGTAAACAGTTGTTACGTCTGGAAGGTTTATCCTACAGAGCCTGTGCCTACTGATCCCTCAACAGGAGGTCATCTAAGTATTCCACATGGGGATGCCATGAGAAAGCAGCAGGGCTAATACTGGAGTCACTCTGGTGAACACCAGTAGGAAGGAACATAAATTAGTATAATAGGAGCCCCGCAGCAAAGCATGGGATTCGCTGATGTACTGGAAAGATGATGTCCACAGAAGCCAGAAATTCTACTTGGTAAAGGGAGGCAATAACAAATGTTTTCTCTCAAAGGCAATGTAGATAAACCACTATAGGTTCCGCTGTCCAGCACTTTAACTAAAGTGCCCTATGCTGACTGACATGAGACACATGCGGGAAACAATAGGAGAGGCTTCCAGGATGCTATCGCAATCAAGATTTATTGCTCCAGGGATTATCCACAGCAGTGTTTAGATAACATTTAAGGGATTTTGAGCAATCAGACATGCTTTCACAAAGTAAAGTCACAGCCAGGATTGGGTAAAGGGCAGGACCTACCAGTGAGAAGAAAACGCTACAAAGGGCTTTCAACTGCTTATTGGTTGGGTCCTTGAAGACCAATCTCCATCAAGACATGTTCACATGCCTGCAGGCACAATACAGTGGGGGAAATAATTATTTGATTCCCTGCAGACTTTGTATGTTTGCCCACTTACAAAGAAATGAAGGGTCTATAATTTTTATCATAGGTGTATTTTAAATGATAGAGACAGAATATCAAGCAAAAATACAGAAAAAACACATGATACAAAATATCAAGCAAAAGTCCAGAAAACAAAACACGATACAAATGTTATAAGTTGAGTTGCAGTTCAGTGAGTACAATAAGTATTTTATACCCAAGCAAAACATGACTTAGTGCATGGTGGAGAAACCTTTGTTGGCAAGCATAGCGGTAAGACCTTTCTTGTAGTTGGTTACCAGGTTTGCATACATCTCAGGAGGGATTTTGGTCCACTCTTCTTTACAGATTTTCTCTAAATCCTTAAGGTTTTGTGGCTGTCACTTAGTAACTTGAAGGTTCAGCTCCCTCCATAAATTTTCTATAGGAGTAAGTTCTGGAGACTGGCTAGACCACTCCATGACCTTAATGAGCTTTTTCTTGAACCACTGCTTTGTTGCCTTGGCGGTATGTTTTGGGTCATGTCATGCTGGAAGACCCATCCATGACCCATCTTCAGTGTTCTGGCTGAGGGAAGAAGGTTGTCCTCCAAGATTTTATAATACATGGCCCCATCCATTGGCCACTCAATGCGGCAAAGCCAGCATGTACCTTTAGCAGAGAAACAGCCCCAAAGCATGTTTCCGTGCTTGACTGTAGGGATGGTGTTCTTAGGGTCATAGTCAGCATTTTTCTTCCTCCAAACACAGAGAGTCGACTTAATGCCAAAGAGCTCAATTTGGTGTCATCTGAGCACAGCACTTTCTCCCAATCCTTCTATGAATCATTTAGATGTTCATTGGCAAACTTCAGATGGGCCTGTTCATGTGCCTTCTTGAGGAGGGGCAGCTTGCAGGCACTGCAGTTTTTTAATCCATGGCGGAGTATTGTGCTACCACTGGTTTGTTTGGTGATTGTGGTCCCAACTGCCTTGAGATCATTCACAAGCTCCTCCTGTGTACTTCTGGGCTGATCCCTCACTTTTCTCATGAGGCTAAATCTTGCCTGGAGCTCCAGACTGAGGGCGATTCATGGTTATTTTGTTGTTTCCTTCTCACCAAGCTTCTTGCCAATGGTCTTGAAGCCTATTCCTGACTTGTGCAGATCGCAATCTTGTCTGCCTGGTGCCCTTTGACAGCTCTTTGGTCTTGCCCATGGTGGTGCCCAAGAAAGAGATTCTGTGGACAGGTGTCTTTAAAACACATAACGAGATATTGTTAGGAGCACCTTCTTAAATTGACAGGATTAATCTGTGTGCCACATGAGCACATAGCCAGTCTGTGGGAGCCAGAATTATTGTTGGTTGGTAAGGGAAAATATACTTATTTTATAAACTGCCACTCAGCTTATAACATTTGCATCGTGTTTTTTTCTGGCATTTTGGTTGATATTCTGTCTCTATCATTTAAAATACATCTATGATAAAAAATATAGTGGACAGACTTAAAAAATCTGCAGGGGATCAAATTATTATTTTCCCCACTGTATCTGCAGACTATCTTGTTTCCCTGCTGCCCTGGGCACTCTATGTAAAGGAACCTGTCAAGACAGGAATATGGAAGCTTGCTTTACTGACATGTATTTAACCACTTGCCCTCTGGAAGGTATTACCCCCATCATGACTAGGCAATTTGTTTGCTATTCAGCATTGTGCCACTTTAACTGGCAATTGCTGGACATGCAAAAATGTATGCAAATGAAATTTATATAATTTTTTTCACACAAATACAGCTTTCTTTCGGTGGTATTTGGTCACCACTGTGTTTTTTTTATTATATAAACCGAAACAGGCCAACATTTTTTTTTAAAAAAAACAATATTTTCTACTTCTGTTATAAAACATACCCAATACAAAAATCTATTTTTTTCATAAATATAGGCCAAAAAGTATTCTGCTACATGTCTTTAATAAAAAAATAAAAATCCAAATAAGTGTATATTAATACTGATTTGTGCAAAAGTTATGGCATCTTCCATCTATGGTATATATATATTTGAAAATTGATCAGCCCTGATGTACCGAAAGCATATATCATGTCTCAAGGCCCCAAAATGTCAGGAAAGTACAAATATCCCCCAAATGACCCCTTTTTAGAAAGTAGACAGTGTACAGTATTTAGTAAAAGGCATGGTGAGTTTTTTGAAGCTGTAATTTTTCATAATTGTTTAGAAAATGAAGAAATTATAATTTTTTTTTCACAATATTTTTCTGTTTTACATAGTGTCACCAGTGCAGTACAGCATCATCATATGACTAGTGCGGCAGTGATCAGGGATACTAACTGGTGACACTATGTTAAAGAAAAATTTTTTTTAAATAATTTGTTATTCAATTGTTTGACATTTTTGCATCCTGTCATCAGAGTAGCTCTGTGTCACCATAGTGACAATGTACTACTTCGGGGAGCACTTGGGGTGATCAGGGATTTTTTTTTACACTGTTACTGCTTATGCAGTGATAATCACTGCATAAGTAATAGTTTTAGCTGTCATGAATGGGCTTCCTATTCATAAACAGCTTGCTTATGGTTGTGATCTGTGATTGACTACAGCTAATCCCATGGTACATGTAGCCAGGCACCATGTGATTGCTGTGGGCCAATCACAGATCACAAGGGTAAGCAAGCTGTTCATGACTGGGTGTTTACATTGTTATCAAGTGATTGCTATGACCAATTACAGCGATCACGTGATATCCGGTTACTGATTACCAGTAACAGTAATCCACTATGTCCAGGGAACACAGCGGTCACAGGAGGGGTACCGTGTGCTTCTGACCCAGAAGAGGCAGAAGTACCGTGTATATACATATATACTTCCGGTTATTGTGCAATGTCCAACGTCACGTCCTTGATGCGTTTTGTCACTTCCTGACTTCCTCATAAGGAACAAACCGCATCAGGGGACGTGACGTTGCACGATAACCGGAAGTAGCCATCTTAAGTGATGGTGTATTGCTATTTGGCCTTCCAGGAAGCTGCTTGTGGATGGGAATTGGGAATACATGCAATTTTATGAATGTAAACATATAAAATAAAGCCTGGATCTTGCTTTAACTGGATATATTACACTATATGGCTATTTTCTCTTCTATGATGGAATATCTATGGATGGCATTTGAGATAAACTAAGGCATGAGTGGAAGGAAGGGATAACTTGGGATCTGAAGTAAATCCTGTGGGATAGTTTCGGATGAGTGTGGACCCACTGTAATATTTTCTCTGGAGGCTCTTATATAACTTATTTAGGGTAAGGGTATGTAATTCAGCCACATAAAAAGTGTTCACGCAGTGTTCACAGAGAAGTGTGTATATAGAAGTGTACACAGAGTGTTTCACTATTTGACGTGTTTTTTCATGTTTTTTTGTGTGGTTTTGTGTTAGCACATAAAAAGTTTTTTTTATATTTATATATATGATTTAATCACTGTTATACTGAGGATAATACACTATCCAGTTTTATTTTTTGGAGGTATACTGCATTTTTGGAGGCACACAGAGATTATGGATCAGAATTTGGAAGAATAGTTTTTGGGAGTTTTTGAAATAATTTTACTGACACTAAAGGTTTATGATTTACTTATAATGGTGTATGCATCAGGTCTGGTTTCCTTATTCCACCTTCATTGGCTTAAGACAAGTGTGTGTCTATAAAGGTAAACTTACTCTCAGCTTCCCTGTCTGGGCCACAAGTCCATTTGCATGCATCATGGCAATAAAAATGGGCACATCTCCCAGAGGACTTCCAACTCCACCTGCAATGCTGACTCCCAGGGAATCTGAGGGGCCCTGTGGATAAAACAGTTTGGATAGAGTTAACGCCTTAAGCTTCCATTGTGTGTCACAGCTTATTATGCAACCAATTTCAGTGCTTTGTACACTTTGCCTTTTTTTATTTCACAGGTTATACTTATGAATAAGGCTGAAATCTTTCCTCTGTGTAGTCCAAACCTCATCCTGACAGAAGCCTGACAACAGCCATATGCCATACCTAAACCAAACGCTACAATTATCCTCAGCCTATAGCCTTACTTACACCTAGGCTGACCCAGTGCACCAGCTATGCCTTTGACAGCTTGCACGGACAGATGATTGGCTCCCTCCCAATCAGATGTAATCAGGGCTGTCACCAGGAAAAATGGGAAAGTCAAAATGAATACCCAACCTATACTGTTCAGTGATAATTCCAAATGCTAAATGTCTCATGTTCATCCCATTTTTTATTAAAAAGTACAGGTTTAACTTTGAAAGCTTATTTTCAATGCCTTGCTGGGTAATATTTTCCCACACTGCACACATAACTCATGCTTACCTTCTTGATTTCCACTGTCCTTAAACCTTGAATTTCTGAAGCTGTGCAAAGAAAAAAAAAAAAAGAAAAAAGTTCAGGCTCACTGAACAG
This sequence comes from Staurois parvus, assembly GCF_062004578.1. Classification (NCBI taxonomy): domain Eukaryota; kingdom Metazoa; phylum Chordata; class Amphibia; order Anura; family Ranidae; genus Staurois; species Staurois parvus. The sequence goes on along the minus strand of NW_028317994.1, from coordinate 8,968,235 downwards.
TGAATCATTGCCTAATGGAGCAAAGCCAGCCTATTTGCCAAAAAGTTGGTAAGACAAGGTGACCTCTACGCATATACGGCTATAAACAAGAAAGACACAAAGCAAGCAAACCCCCAGCACTTATTACACAGAACAAACAGTCAGATAATTTGTCAGTGTTTCTATTTTCAAGCAATTTGCAGGAGAATATATTATTTCTTGTGACAGGCTTACAGCCTTGTATTAGAGTCAGCTTAACCTTACATGTTTCTCCTTGCTTTAAGGACTCCTACACTCTTTTATAAAAAAAAAATTGGAAAAAAACATAAGACATTAGAAAAATATATACAGCATATAGTTGTAGTGTTTTATGTTTAACCACAGATTGGCTACCAAAAAATTGTAACTTTAGAATTTGAAGAATACTCATCTGGCATGGTAAGACTCCATGTTTTTTAAGCTCACAAAATACTGGAAAAAATGGTGGATAAAAAAATGCTGGTAATAGCGGTTTTTAATAGCATTTTAGTAGCGTTTAGGAGCGTTAGCATTTTATTTCATTTTTACAGTACATGTTGAGGAAAAAAGCTAGAAAAAAGCTGTTACTAGCGCTTAGCATTTTTTATGCTGGGAAAATGCTCAATAAAACTATACAAAAACAATTTTTTTTTCTGCTCCTAATAGCCAATAGCCTAAAGTAGTGTGCATGGACACATATGATAACACTATTTAGCTTCTAGGAGCAGAAAGAAAAATGCAAGTAACAGCTTCTAGGAGCTTAAAAAACACTAGTGTGCATGGAGCCTTAAAATAAAGCAACATGTGTGAATGCTGCAGTGGGAAAAAACTCACCTCCATCTTCCAGCGATGTGATATTTACATCCCTCGTCGACTGCTATCATCTTCTCCCTGGGCTACTGCCGGGTTTATCTCAAGCAATTGTGATTCATGAATTGTATGATTCTCTGGGCACATCTTGATTTTTTTCAGGCAAATAAAAAAATAACCACAATTTTAACTAATTGGCAAGTGTCATAAAAATATATTCAGCTAGCCAATAAAAAGGCAGCAAACAAATTAGCCATAAAAGTTACCCTGTCAAATTAATGAAAAATGCATAAACAGGGGTTACCTTAAGCACCTTCCGTCCGGCCGTTGTATATAAACGGCTGGACGGTGGCAGTGCAGGGTTGGGTGGCCGTTTATAAACAGCCTCCCTGTCCCCTGCTTGTGCGAGCTGCCTGGGAGCGCACAGCACCGCGATCCGGTGCCTGCTGTGTCCTCCGGACACAGTGGAACACCGGTCGTCGGACGGGACCTCTGTGTGAGGTCCCGATAATTTGATCACTGATTGGTCAATCAGTGTTCACATGCAGAATAGTAAGCAAGATGTCACTTCTGACTTCATTGCTTACTACGTGTGAAATCTGTGAATGATCACAGAGGTCACATGGTACAAGGCTATTCACAACAGCCTTGTACCATGTAACAAGCTGTGACCAATCACAGCTCACACAGTAGTTCTCAATGGCTGCAAGATTGCAGCCAGAGAGAAGGAGAAATGATTGCTTTTACAGCCTTTATGGGTGTAAAAGCAATCAGTGTAAAAAAAAAAAATCTTCATCACCCCCCACAAGTAGTACAGTGTCACCATGGTGACATTGTACTGCTAGGGTAACAGTATGTTAAAAATAAATAAATAATAATAATATAAAAAAATAAAATAAAAATGTAAAAAAAAATGTTTAAAAAGTATTATTTTTGGTTATAAACTAATTTGGGTTATTTTTTTACTAAAAAGATAACGGAATAAATTGTGGCCAATATTTATGATGAAATATTAATTGCAAAATGTTATAAGAAAAAAATAAAAAAATAAAAATCCCAGTGGTGAATAAATGCCACCAAAATAAAGCTTTATCGGTCAAAAAAAAAAGCTAAAAAATTCATATGGGTACAGTGTTGCATGACCGTGCAATTGTCATTCAAAGTGTGATAGCACTGAAAGCTGAAAATTGGCCTGGACAGGAAGGAGGTAAAAGTGTCCGGACTGGAAGTAGTTAAGTGAAAATGGCATTTAAAATTATGAATAGATCCAAAGATTTAGGGTGTCATTTACTAAAAGCTGCAGATTGCAAAGTTTGCATAGAAACCAATCAGCTTCCAGTTTTGTTTTGTCAAAGTTTAATTAAACAAGCTGAAGTTAGAAGTTGATTGGCTACCATGCACAGCTGCACCAGATTCTCAGTGCTCCAGTTTTCGTAAAGTGCTGAACGTTATCTCTGCCCTTTTGAGCCTACCTACAGTCAGGTCCATAAATATTGGGACATTGACACAATTCTAACATTTTTGGCCCTATACACCACCACAATGGATTTGAAATGAAACAAACAAGATGTGCTTTAACTGCAGACTGTCAGCTTTAATTTGAGGGTATGTCCCAATATTTATGGACCTGACTGTATTGACCAGTGAAGGGGTCTATAACATAAAAGGGCCAATAAGCAGGCTTGAGAGGCATGTGGAGATGATGTAAGGTTTTACGGCAAATTAAAACTTCTCATTTATCTTCTTCGGTATAGCTTTTTTACAGTCTACAGAACATTTGGCAAGCAGTTTTCTTTGAAAGCAACTTCAACCACTTAACTTAAACACAATTTGGTAAACTCTAATTCTTCCTCAATTAAACCTATGAATGTTAAAGTGATTATAAACCTCAGACATGGAATATAAACAAAGCATATCCCTCTACAGCAAAACCAGGGAGGGAACTCCAGCACACAGCCTGTGATTGACAGCCTCATCTCTGTTCCTGTGTGCCATGTGTAGGGAGTGTGTCCCTTGCTTCCAAGCAGCTCACAGAGCTCTTCTCACTGAGATCTGCAGAGTGTAACTTCAGCTCCCCACCCCCTGCTTTCTGAAAGCTCAAACAAGCTGTATGAATTCTACACTTTGAAGGGCTGTATAGAAGAAAGGGGTGCAGATAAGTGGGTACAACCTATGTAGAAGGATTTGTTTAATTTATTTGTATCGCTTGAGGCCAGTCGCTTCACTGGGTATATGTAGTGGTGTACAATCACTTTAAGACTTTTGTTATTTAGGTTTCAATAAAGAACCTAAAAGTTAACAATCAGATCTTAAAGTGGTTGTAAACCCTTACATATACCCAGTGAAATGACTTGCCTCATGTGATATACAAATTAAACAAATCGTCCTACTTAAGCTGCACCCATTTATTCGCAGCCCCCTCTGCAGCTGTTAAAAATACAGAATTTACATTGCAATTCTCAGCTCCAGAAGGCGAGAATCTGATGTCACACACTACACGGTGTAGAGCAGGGAGCTGAGTGTAATCTGTGACCTGAGTTGAGGGAATAGACACCCCCCCCCCCTACACAGACTCATAAGGAAATATGCACAGCTGAGTCTGTCAATCCCCTGCTGTGTTCTGGAGGGGGGAAACGGGGCAGTCTCTTGGAATTGCTTGGTGTCTGCATAGGGTGCTAGAAGTGAATCATACAGATAGAGTAATGCGAGAGAAGACAGAAGTCAAACTAGGTGTTTTGGGTTGAGGCAATTACACACTATAGAAAGAAATGCTTTGTACATTTTTTATTTCAGAGATTTACAACAACTTTAAAAGATGTAGGAGATCTGCACATGGGAAGATGAGAGGGTACTACCAATAGAATGAATTGCACGGCATGAAAAGAAAACTACTGTGTCCACAATTCCTATAGATGATCTGTTACAAAAAGCCATGTGGGCCAGTTAAAAGCTAAGAACTCAAATGGAAAAGGAGTATTATTGGCATATGAAGTACTCCAAAAAGAGTTTAGACTTGGGCACTAAAGTTGTTCTCATTTGAAAAATAAAAATAAAGGTAACCACAGTCACATGTTTGTACAGTATGCTTTGATGCATAAATATGTGCAAATGCATTCTGTATACTACTGGGTTTGTACTTGGGTTTTTTCAGTAGCCTGAAACTCCCAGTGTCGTGGCACAAGAAAAATAAACGAGAAACAAACTTCTAATGTGGGGTAAATGCATCTTGCCATAGACGCGCTATGTCCATGTATTGCATGTTGACCGACATCAAATGCACAAAAGAAAGCACACAGAAAACTGCAAAAACCTGATAGAATGTAACATAAATCAAGCATTTTACACAAGCAAGGTTTCATAAAAAATAGTTTTTTGGTTAAATGCATATTTACCCAACTGTCAAACTAATATTATTTGACATCTGGATTTGTAATGACCAATACAATGTCTATGAGAACATTTACACAACTTACATTCAGTCTTTTTAGAAATGCCCTCATGTTGTTCAGCTGTTGCAGATCCGGCCCCTGGAAAAGTGAACGATGTCAAGCTGTTGCTTCCATCACTTATCTACAAGAAGAAAAGTATGCCAGAATTAAAAAATTAAAATCTCCTGTGCAACCATTATCAACAACACAATCTGAAAAAAAAGAAAATATAAATATATAATAATAGAATAACAAAAAATGTGGTAAATCCAAAAAATCTTGCTTGTAATCCTATTATTATACACCACCGCTGCCGCTATAATCTCAATGTATTCCACACACTGCAAACAAAAAATTTAACCTCTTATGATACAGCACTGCAGTTATACACACATTTTTCAGACCATAAAGACAAACAAAAAATATTAATAAATCCCAAGTATTTAAAATTGTGACAGTCCCAAATTTTGTGTCTAGATCAATCGTTTTGCTTCAAATCAATCTTCTACGATAAAATCATGTGTTGCACACTCCTCCACCACAAACTGATCACCTGATAGTCAGACCTATAAAAACTAGGATGCGCCTTTGCCTTTGAGGAGATAACATAGCCTGGATAGCTGCTGCAAAACCAGATGGATCTTCCAATATCTCATACACCTCCTCTGTTCCTTAAAGTGGTTCTAAAGGCTTTAGGTATTTTACCTTCATGTATTCTATAAAAAAATCTTCTGTGCGCAGTTTCCCCCGCAGCCCCCCCAATACTTACCTGAGCCCAATCTTGATCGAGAGCTGTGCACAAGAGAAGTGGCTCTCACAGGTCTCTCCCTCCTCACTGGCTGAGACATAGCAGTGGGAGCCACCAGCAGGGGACCAGAGAAAAGGAGGATTGGAGCTGCTCTGTGCAAAACCATTACACAGAGCAGGTAAGTATAACATGTTTGTTAATAAAAAGATGTCACTTATCACATTTACATTGGCTGGTCCTCTCCATTCTGTAGATATCTTGCTCATCAAAGGCACTTTTTAGAAATAATGGTCCATCTGATTTTGCAGTAGCTATCCAGGCTATGTTATCCCCTTAAAGGGGAAGGTGCTGTGCTGTGGCCTCTTACTCCTGTCATAACAGCACTCCTCCATGCAGCAGGTGACACATGATCTATCTTACAGGCTGTACACACAGGTTTGATTACCCGCCCCCATGTCCTCCAATGGCTGACCATCTCCTAGCAGCTGGAAATATGAATAGAGGGTAGGAATCCAACCATGCACAGACTTAACTGGGGGTCCTGTGTCATCTGCTACATGTAAAAGCGCTGTCCTCCCTGCACTCTCCTTTCTGCTGTGACTTCTCTTTGGTCTTTTTCACTTTAGTTCCCTGCACCAGGTTGCCTTCCCCTTCCCCTGGCCTTGAGCGCAGGGATGGGAGAGAAAGAGATGGCTGAATGTACAATTGCCAGCCAGCCAGGGGAGGGGGGGCACAACATAAATATGGGGGGGGGGGGGGGAGGCAGCTCTCCCCAGCACCCTCCTAGATCCGGTCATGACCACATCTCAAAAAAGTTGGGACAAGGCCATGTTTTCCATGGTGTAACAGATGTGCCACGGATTTTCAGTTGGTGAAAGGTCTGGACTACAGGCAGGCCAGTTAAGCAACCGCACTCTTCTACTACGAAGCCATGCTGTTTTCATAGATGCAGTATGCACTTTAGCATTGTCCTGCTAGAATATGCAATGCCTTCCCTGAAAGAAAGGTCATCTGGATGGGAGCATTTCTGCTCTAAAACCTGGATACAGTTTTCAGCACTGATGGTGCCTTTCCATTCCGTACACACTAAGGTACTGCCATACCATTAGAGATGCAGGCTTTTGGACTAAGCACTGATAACAAGCCGAAACATCTCTGTCCTCTTTAGTCCAGAGGATGAGTCAGCCATGGTTGCCAAATAGAATTTAAAAAAAATACAAAAGGATGCAAACCTTTTCTGTTTTTTTTTTTGGACCTAGGCAGACTTAGAGGTAAGTGGATGTAAGTGGATTTTACATACATAGTTAGTCAAGCTGAAACAAGACAAAAGTCCATCCAGTTCAACCATTAAAAAAAAAAAAAAAATAGTGGATGCACAACTGTTTATATCAGTCTGTCCATAGACTATCATTGTGCTTTTGTGCAGACTCACCTGAAACAAACAGATGGATCTGATCAGTATGTTCATCTGAATGGACCCTTCGTCCTCATGCACACTGGAAGTTTTTACAGCGGCTGTTTTTGACTTTTGATGGTTTTTTCTACAGCCAGTAAACTCCCCAGCATGTTATCCTATGTGTTCATGCACACATAGACTGTTATCAGCATTTTTCGGCATTGGCATTTTTTGGCTGGAAAAAACCCAGGACTAGTGGGTTTCCAGAGGAGTTTTTTAGCTGTAAAAACGCTCTAACGTTGAAAAACACAGCAAAACGCAGTAAATTGCTGCAAACCAGCATTTTTGGGGCAAAAAAAAAATTGGGGGGATAAAACCGCAAACACGAAAAAACGCGGCAAAACGCTAATGCAAAAAAGCTGAAAAACACACGTTTTTAATGTGACTTTACACAGCTAACATTACCAGCGTTATTAAAATGCCCCGTGTGCATGGAGCCTAATACAGACTGCAAGCATATGTAACCACAGTTTGGTTTTTCTGGTCAGAAAGGGTTATTTGCAGAGAGCCCACCTCCTGTTTTTTCAGTTAAGATATGCTTTGTTCTTTTCTGTATTACGAGATAATGCATGCTGTATTATCCAATTTCATAAGAAAAGTAAGAAGAATGGAAAACTAGATCAGATAACAGTCTTATGTTCTGCAGTGTGGTTGGGACTGTATACACATACAATACACAGCATCCGATTTAGTGCCTTGTACTGTTCACATAGACAAACCAGTGTGTATGAGCAGGCAATGTGTATGAGATTGACATTTTACAGTCATTATAGCTATCAATGCTGAAGTGGACGTTACCGCAATGATGTACTGGCCCCAACTGGCTCCTCCCACCAGCAAGTGCAGAGCAGGATAAAAAAAGGAGCCAGAATGGTCAATGTGACTGCTTTTTCAGGTTTAGGTAGAAATCTCAGGATAAATGATGCAGAGCAGAAAGCTGCATACTAGAGTTTTGCTTCAATAAATGTACAATAAAAAATACTGATTTTTTTTCTTTTCTGGGAAAAAGCTGTTACAGTAGTAGTACTGCAATGCCTGTCACCTGCAATACTATGAAGCAATGGAACAGTGATCTGTTTGGTACTCACATGGCTGCCTTGTGACGTCCTTCGTTCTGAGTGGAAAGGTCCAGCTTTTATTCTTCCAACTTCAAGTTTTACTGTACCTAAAGAACACTGAAAGAAACAGACATCATAAAGCGGGCGATTCCCCCCTTCCCCCTGCCGAGAAGGATGAAAACTGAAAACATTTCTGACCCTCCCTTACTCTACTAAAATTTTTTGTTGTTGTCACCTTACAAAGATTACTTTTTATATAATAAGCTGTCTAACAATGGTGACCAAAATAGGAAGTGAGGAAAATCTCTGCAACAGGGACAAAGCCAGGTTAAAAAATATGGCAGGGGTTCTATTCCATCCCTGATCAATCTAATATTGTAAAAAAAATTTTGGCCTCTGCTTTAAGCTATGTACATTTACATTTATTTGCTGCATTCAGTTAAAACAAAGTTATTTCTTAATATTTTATAGCACAAAACTTAGTGAGTCATTTACAAACTTCAACCAGTTTGATTATAAAAGATCATTTTTTATTTACAAAAACCCCAAAAAAACACACTTATTTTTTGATTATCTATTTGTGATTGTTGTTTGCAGTGATATATAGATGGGTGATGTGCATGTGCGGCTAAATCTCATGAGATTGCCAACTGGATCAGCACTATCCATACCACAATGCAGAACCCTGCTGTGCTGAAAGAAATGGCCAGACTAGAAGGTGACAAGCTTTCTGAGAAAACTGTAACATATCTGCGCTTCTGCTAATGCTACAAACTAGGAGTATTCCCTTTTATTTAATCAAAAGCCCAATTATTTAAAAAAAATCTTCCAAATGTGTGTTTTAACATATATTGTAAAGCGCTGAGCAAACTGTTGGCGCTATATAAATCCTGTATAATAATAATAATAATAATAACATATATTAAAATACAACAGCAAAGGAAGGTGTGCATGCTAGAACCATCCAGCTGCTCTTCCTGCTTTCGGTGGGGCCTTTCACGGTAGTGATGTCCACTTGAGGGCCTTAACATGAGCACAAGTATTTTTTACACAGATGACAGTTTGCCAATTTCAACACTCCAAGGATCATCTATGGTTCATCCAGCAGATATTTAAGTTTCAAATTGTACTGAAAGCTGATTTTATCTCAGTGGCCAGAGCTTGAACCAGATTTAGAATAATGTAAGTAACCACTTTACAACCACGCTACAGCCGAATGATGGCTACAGCACAGCTGTGCAGTTCTGGAAGGGCGTCATATGTCGTCCTCCCAGAATGCGCCCCAGCGGCACACATCCAGCGCTGTCTGTGATCTATGGACACAGCTGATCACATGACAAGGTAAAAGGCCAATCACAGCAGTCTTTTACCACGTGATCAGCTGTGTCCAATGATACAGCTGATCACAAAGTAAATACAGTTGCCGGTTATCGGCAGAACTTTCCTCACCCTGTCACAGCGTGAGGAAAGTACTGCCGATAACCGGCAAGTGTCACAGAGGACATCTGTACTGATAATCAGTGCTCAGATTATCAGTGTAGCTCCAAAAGTGCCCAGCTGTGGCACCCAGCAGTGCCACCCATCAGTGCCATCCATCAGTACCACCTGTCAGTGCCGCCCACCAGGGCTGCCAGTCAGTGCCCATGAGTGCGGCCTATCAGTGCCCAGCATTGCTGAATATCAGTGCCCATCAGTGCTGCTTACCAGTGCAGCATCATCAGTGCCTCCTCATCAATTCCCACTAGTGCTGCCTCATCAGTGCAGCCTATCAGTGCCCATCAGTGCTGCCTATCAGTGCAGCCTCATCAACGCACATTAGTGAAGGAGAAAATTTGCCTGTTTGCAAAATGTTATAATAGAGACAAAGAAAAACTTTTTTTTTCAAAATGTTTTGCTTTTTTTTCGTTTATAGTGCAAACCCCCCCCCCCCCCCCCCCAAGTGGCTAGTAAATACCGGCAAAAGAAAGCTCTATTTGTGTGAAAAAAATTCATAAAAATTACATATGGGTACAGTGTTGCATGACTGCACAATTGTCATTCAAAGTGCAACAGTGAGAAAGCTGAAAATTGGCCTGGCAGGAAGGGGGTAAAAGTGCCCAGTAGGCAAGTGGTTAAAATAATATTAAAGCTTAATTTGTTTAGCTATTTAAAATGCAGCTGAAATCAATTATCTAGTATACTGCTCTTTGATGTTGTTAAGTTTGTTTTTCTTTCAAAATCAGATGGCCGCAAAGTGCTGAACTTGACAGCTGTATTTAAGGTGGCTCCTTTCTCTTACAGAGTCTTTTGGAGGTAACCTTGCATTCACGTTCCCATCCAGAAGCTGTGTCCTACTACACTGTGTGTCCACCCAAAAATACACAGGTACAAAGCAATGGACGGCAAGCCACTCCCCTAACCTTGTCCTCTTCCTCCTGCAAGCAAGTACGTGGATAGCTGCTGGAGACTGCACTGTTCCTTCTGATCTTTGTATTCATTGGACACTACCTAAAAGACAGTTTGGGGAAGTGGAGCTGATAGAATGGGAGCTGATGGTTTGGAAACAAGATGATTGAAATCAATGGAAAGTTTATTACTATTTTAAAGTGGTTGCAAACCTCAGATATGAAATATGAACAAAGCATATCCTTCTATAGCGTGTACTTATTTCAGTTAAGAGCACTACGGCAGACCATAGACAGAGTGAATTTCTTTCCTGCAACCACACAGACAGTGTTGACAGGGGAATCCCTTCCATGGAGCCATTGTGTTCTCCCAGCAGGGAGAACACAGTGATTACTGCTAGTGGCTATATTAGCAGCTAGCAATAATCACATGTAAAATTTCGATGATCAACTTGGGTACATTCAGCCTGCCAATACATAGTTTGAATCTCGTCCGGTTCAGCAGGAACTGTCTATGGGCAGCTTAAGTGTCATTTCTGTCTGCTGCCTTGTTCATTACTGACAAGTTTTCCTGACACCTAGAGATAAAAAGGTGACAGGGGAGGGACCTCCAGCAGACAGCCTGTGTTTGACAGCCTCAGCTCTGTTCCTGTGTACTGTGTTAAGGTGGCGTGTCCCTTCCCTCCAATGAGTTCTCCTCACTGAGCTCTGCAGTGTGAAATTTCATTCCTGCACTCCCTGTTTTCTGAAAGCTCAGACTACAGATGTGGAAGAGATAAGACTGCAGATAAACTGAATTTATTTAGGAAGATTTTTTTCATCTCTGTGTATCACCTAAGGCCAGCATATGCAAGGGTTTACAACCGCCTATATACACTGTAAGCATGTGACGTTTCCAGACTCACTGTGGGGGCTGACATTAATGATATAGTTGCTTCCCAAGCTTTAACTTCTTGCCAACCGCAGATAGCCGAATGACGGCTACACTGCGGCCGGCTAATTCTGGGAAGGAGTCATATGACATCCTCCCAGAACGCACTCTCCTGTGCGCCCCCGGGGGGCGTGCACCCGGCGATCTCCGTGATCGCTGTGTCCTACAGACACAGCTGATCACGTGATGTGGTAAAAGGCCAATCACAGTGGCCTTTTACCACGTGATCAGCCATGTCCAATGACGCGCTGATCACCAGGAAATGCAATTTCCGGTTCTCGGCTGCACTTTCCGCACGCTGTCAGAGCGCGAGGAAAGTACTGCCGAGAACCGGCAGTTGTCAGAGCAGGGATCGGCACCGACCATCAGGGCACTGATCATCAGTGCCCTGATGATTGGTGCCCAGCAGTGCCACCCACCAGTTCTGCCCATCTGTGCCCAGCAGTGCCGCCCACCAGTACCCAGTGGTGCCACCCACCAGTGCCCAGCAGTGCACCCACCTGTGCCCAGCAGTGCTACCTACCTGTGCCAAGAAGTGCCACCTACCTGTGCCTAGCAGTGCCACCCACCTGTGCCCACCAGTGCCAGTCACCTGTGCCGCCCACCAGTGTCCATCAATGCAGTGCTGCCAGTCAGTGCCACCAGTCAGTGCCCAGCAGTTGCGCCAGTCAATGCCTAGCAGTGCCGCCAGTCAGTGCCCAGCAGTGATGCCAGTCAGTGCCACCTATCAGTGCTGTCTGTCAGTACCCATCATCAGTGCCGCCTATCAGTACCACCTATCAGTGCCGCCTATCCGTGACACTTCATTAGTGCTGCCTATCAGTGCCACCTATCCGTGCCACCTCATTAGTGCTGCCTATCAGTGCCGCCTATCAGTGCCCTTCAGTGCTGCCTATCAGTGCCCATCAGTGCCGCCTATCAGTGCCCATCAATGCTGCCTCATTAACGCACATCAGTGAAGGAGAAAAATTACCTGTTTGAAAAATTTTATAATAGAAACAAAGAAAAACATTTTTTTTTCAAATTTTTAGCAATTTTTTTGTTTATAGCGCAAAAAGTAAAGTAAATCTCAGCGGCGATTAAATACCACCAAATGAAAGCTCTATTTGTGAGAAAACAAATGATAAAAATTTCATATAGGTACAATCTTGCATGACCGCACAATTGTCAATCAAAGTGCGACAGCGCTGAAAGCTGAAAATTGGCCTGGCAAAGAAGGGGTTAAATACCTTAATGCACACATATAACAATACGACAGGATATGATTGTTCCATGAAATAAACTGCACTAAAAGTTATGTCTGTAACATTATAATTTTCATAGAAAAAAAAAACATTTTCTTACAACAATGAAACATTTTGAATGGGCTTGTCCAAGCCAGTGTTTTTGTTTGTAGTTTGTGTCCACAGATCAAATCTAAAATCAATAGTTTGTTATGTAAGCCTGATAATAGTACGCCATCACATAACACACAGAGATGAAAGAAAGCATCTGCACAAATTAGATTTAACAGTGTTCATCAGTAGCCTGGTCAACTTTATTTAACAAAACTTACAAGCCCTTCCTAAAAAACAAACCTAAAAAATATCACCCAAGCAATTTAAATGACATTTCCCCTACAGAGCAAGACAACATAAGCTTGATGTTCCTATTGTCATAGTCTCATCTGCAATCACTTGGTACATATGTTTGCAAACCGTTGTTTAGATTATGCCCTCTAGTGAGATATTCCCTTAGCCTATTCTCTGAAACAGTTATGCGCATGTAAAGAAATAAACAGTTTCAAAATAACAGCATAAATGCCCGTATTCTTGAATTTATGCAGCAGCCTCCAGCACTGAGCAAACAGGGGTCCATAATCCTTAACTTATATTGCCTGGATACCCAGACCAACTTTTGGTTCAGTGAGGGCTGCATTCTCCTAAAATAACCACATGGGGAATCAATAGGATTATTAAACAAGGCCTTTCGAGATTACAGTTATTGCTGCTCTTTATTTTATGTTCCGCCATCTGGAGTCATCAGATGTAACTTGCTATTATTATCCAGTTATGGATCTCCTGAGTCATTGAATATATGATTACAGCCATTCTATTGAAGCCATTTTTGTTTTAATAAGCCTCCTCCCTTAGTTTTCATGATTTAACAATAGGGTCTAATGGAGAGAAATTGCAGTTGATGGTGCACTTTTGGGGGTAAAGACAAAAGGTGCCAAAAGAATTAAGTGCAAACAGACCAGTAACTGATAGTCTGTGTTCATGTTGATTATTGTTTACAGGGATTAGAAACCTCCAAGCTCACATTAAACAAAAAGAAAATCTTCTATGTGCAGGTTACAAATAACATCCGATTTTACAAAAATATCCACCTACTGAAAAGGCGATTACTCCTGTGCTATTAGGATTTAAAGGAATGTGTTAGCAACCATGCTTCTGAACATGTTATACCTATATCTGCAATAAATTTTGATATAAAATATAATTCAACAGAACTTTTAGGAATCTAAGGTATATTGATCCCATTTCGTCATTTTATAATAAATCATAGAAAGTATTATTTTACCGAAAGGGTAGTGGATGCTTAGTATAGACTTCCAGCAGAGGTTGTAAATCAGTCAACAGTGAGTGGATTCAAATGTGCTTGCAACGAACATAGATTATATACTCAGACAAAATAGTTAACAATAAAAAAAAAACAAACAAAAAAAATACAGAAACGTATACATTTTTAAAAAATGGGGCAGACTCGATGGACCATTTGGTCTTTTTTTTTTTTCTGCTGTCATTTTTCTCTGTTTCTAAACAAATTTTGGTCTCAGGCTATATCATAAAACGGTACTTTCAGGTGCTAAAGGATAAAAAATACTGTTACGCCCTTTAAAAAATGATAGACTTGTACACACGATGAGAATATCAGACGAAAGATCATCCGTTGTTTTTTTGCATGCTAGTCTCATTCTGAAAATGAAGAGGTTACTAAAGTTACGAATATTCTTGTAAGAATACAACTTAGGAAGTGATCTAGTGTATTGTATTGTATTCTTTCGTTTTTGAGCCTGTGCAGTCTTGGACACTCGATATTTTTCTGATGAATTCTGTACTGATTAAACGAAAAACATTTGTTCTGGTATCGTACGAGAAAAATTTTTGTGCTTGTCTCTTCGGAGAATTTTGCATGAACTGTCAGGATTGGCTCTCGAAAGCTGTGTACTAACGATCAGATTATTGGATGATCGCTTCAAAAGAAGTATTTTTGTCCACATTTCTCATTATATGTACTAGGCTTAATACAAGTTATTCCTAACAACTCCTCTCTTTGTCTTTCTAGAGTATTTTTATCCCCTTCTACGCTATTTCAGGGCCACCTATTGCAGCAGCCAGCGGGGCCATGCAGTAATCAGTATGCACAACCTTTCCTCCACAGGCCTAAGCCTGGGTTCACACTGATGGTGTGAGGAATTCGCACCGGTTTCTGTGTGATTTCCGCACCGCATCATAATTGCACCCCGTTCATACAAACCACTGTGGGTGTGTATTTTAAGTTAACAACTCCCCGAAATTAGTTTGCAAACTGCGGTCCGATGTGCAGAATTGGATCGCATGAATGAGAACACCCATATGATCTAAAACTGGTGCGGACTAAAAAAGGGTCCTGCACTTTTTTGGTGCGGATGCGGTGCGATTTGAGCCATACAAATTAAACCGTACAGCAATAGCATTTGAATTGCACAGGAATGTGGTGCGGTTCCTGTGTGAAACACATGCAACGTGCCGCACCGCATTAGTGTGAACCAAGGCTGATACAATCTACTTGAAATCATCCATGGAAATGGCTTTTCCATTAGGGTATTTAAAAGGCTGTACTTCTGCAGTACTGTGCAGACTTGCCATGCTCCTGCGCTGGGTTACTCATTGATCTGAGAATTGTAAGGGTGTGTAAAAACCAGGAGGAGGGGCTTTTAAGATTTGTTTCAAAGTAAAGTTATCCTTTCAATATATTCAGGGAAGTTAGGCACATTTAAAAATATCGTATTTTACCATAGACGCACTTAAAAAAAAAGATGTTTTACGCCAAGGTTTATGCCAAAAAGTTCACTTTTCATAACATGTTATTTGTTACACCCATATTCATGGTGTAAAGTGTAGCCTTTAATGAAATGACCGGCTCCCATCCGCCCGGTTGCTTCACTCATTCACAGTGTTCTGTGAATGAAAAACTACGAGTCCCCACAGTCTTAGCAGCTGTCGGCTTGTAGTTCTCAAACTACCACGGCGCTGTGAGCGTGGTAGTTCACTGATTCTTCCTGTCAGTAAGTATCAGATTGCCCGTATGAGGTACGAGCAAGCAGGTACACTGACAGGTCTGCAGGAGACCTGCATGGCATCAGTGATCTTCTGATCGCTGGTGCAATGCTTTACAGACTCCTACAACAAAAAATAATAAATGCACATTTTTTTTTACTTTTAAGTCCCTCCCAATCATTACATTTAAAGTTTTAGGTAGATTTAAAGTGGTGCACAGATCAAAGAAAGAAAAGTATGCAGCTTTATTGGATATTGCTTACCTGTATCTCTTTTTTGTATAGCAAGTGCTTATCTAATAATTTATAATATCTTACAAGTAATAATAATACCTTATCCTGATGTCGATGAGTCATAGGAACTCACTTACCCACTTGACCTCTGGAAGGTTTTACCCCCTTCTTGACCAGGACATTTTTTGCTATTCAGCACTGTGCTACTTTAACTGGTAAAAGCGCGGTCATGCAACACTGTACCCAAACAAAATTTCAATCATTTTTTTCACACTAATAGAGCTTTCTTTTGGTGGTATTTGATAGCCACTGAGTTTTTAATATTTTATTATATAACCGAAAGAAGACTGAATATTTTGAAAAAAACAAACAAACAATATCTTCTATTTTCTACTTCTATAAAACATATCCAATAAAAAAATATAAAAAAAAAAAAAAAATCAAATTTCGGCATAAATTTAGGTCAAAATGTACGCTGCTATGACACTATACTGGTAATGGTGGTGATCTGAGACTTACAGTGGGACTGTGATAGTGTAGCGGCAATCTGGTGCAAACACTCACTGGCTATACACTAACTGACTGACATCAGTGTCTATGTGTGTTGATTGACAGTGACCAATTCTCAGGTGAAAGTCACATTCACTGCTTTAACAGATCCCATAGTGTCCGAGGCTGCCGTAATTTTATTAGGGTGTCTCAAGAGGCATAGGTCTATGCCAGGGGCGGACTGACCATTTGGAAACTTGGGCACTGCCCTAGGGCTCAGGGGGGCCCCATGAGATGCCCCTGGTACCTTTTTCATAGGCTTTTTTGAGTTTGGGCAAGGACACAGGGGCCCCATGATCCCCTATTGCCCGGGGGCCCCATGAGTTGTCAGCCTGCCTCTGGTCTATGCTGAACTTTAGTGTGCTGTATAAACACCTGTAAAACATTGCACCTACTTTACAGGATGCAATGCAAAAAAATTAATAAATGCATATTTTTTTTACTTGCAAAATGATGTGCATTTATTTTTATTTTTTTTCAAAAGGCGAACTTAGCCTTTAACTTAGGGAAAAATGTTGACCCTAGCACCATTTCCCTTTACAATCATCTCATTATAACTGGACTGGATCCCTGCCTTTTTAATGAGGCAGTATACAGCAATGTATCGACCCAAAGCTAGATGCATCTTTGCACAAGTATTAATTGCAATGTAGGTTTAATGTTGAATTGAAGATGATATATTTGAAATGCATTTTTTAAAGTTTAATCATTCTCATATCAAAGTGCCCTTTTTCAGAATTACAATTTGATGTAGAAAAATGACAAACTAGAGCCTGCAGATGTCACTCTTGTGACTGCAGTCCATGAAGAGCTTTCTATGTTATATAGCTCCATGTTTAACACTGATATATTCAGCAAAGAATCAGCAGACTATTCATCACATAATGAACAGAACAGGACACTTTCACAAATTCCAGTCTGACATTCAACAAAGTCATTGAGCAAGGTAAACCAAAAAATAGGCCTGGAATATATCACCTTTATTGTTACGTACTGTTAAACACATTAGCACTAAAGTATAACTATATTTTTTCATTGCAAACCCTGTGAATTATTTGTCTTGTGACTTTTCCAGAAGGTTTTCCAGCAATGGCACAGAACCTGGGATTCTCTATAACCTCTTGGTTGCAGCTCTTCTAGATGTATAGCTCAGGGGTCCGTAAGCTTCCCACACCTACCTTGTAGTACTAGTAAGTTAAAGAAGAGTGAAAGACAGGGAGTATAAGGAATGGATAAAAATGCCCCTTTACATGTCTGATTCCTGGCACAGAATGAAACTAACACCTACAGAGAACTTCCTACATCACTTCCTCCAGATGGTAGCACTGCCTTCATCAGCTCCCTCTAATGCAGAGAAAGACTAGGCAAGATGATAAAAGGATAATATAAAATAGGGATTAGGCAAAAGGTAACAACGATTTTCAAGTATACTTGCATGCACAATTTAACTTGCAATTTTTGAGTGTTTGAACTAAAAACAAGTTATAAGTTCTGCTTTAATTACAGTGATAGCATACGCGCTTTGTCTCATAAACCAATAGACACAGCTCACAGAAGAGATGTTCTAATCAAACTGAACATCCCCTCAAACTTATTTGATAGTGCCGCTGTAAAAATCTGGACTGCAAATACAAACATCTACTTTATAAATACTTATCTAACAATGTTTAAACAGTACATTCTGAATCTAGGAAATAAAATATACCTTTAATAGAGCTGCAACAGCTTCTTGCGTGGCATTTCTAACATCCTCTCCATTTACTGTTAGTATCTGATCACCTTGCATGAGTCTCCCATCTGTCTCTGCTATGCCACCTTTTACAATATCTGACACAAACACTCCAGTATCATTCCTGAGATAAAAAAAAGGCAACATTAACAAATAGATCAGCAATGAATTAGAAACACGTACATTTTTTTGTACACCTCTCACAAAGGAATGAGCCATTTTCATGTTGACCCACAATTATGTCTATGATAACATAGCCTAATATATCACTACTAGTGTATCTGAAGCAAACGTTCTCTGGCTGATTGGCACTTGGATTGCTGGTTGGTTGTTTTGTGGTGTGTATGCTGTGGTTATTCAGTAATATGCAGTAGCATCAGCAACACGGGCATAGTAAAATGCATTTCAGAACGGTATTGATATTTAACTTACTGCAAATTACTTTATTTTTTATATCAAAGAGGTACTAGGTGAGAATGGCAGTAAAGGATGGGCCAATGGAAAAGAAAAACAGGTCCCCTGCTGATCAGAGCAGAACGGGACGGGTATCACATTTGTACCTGCTCATTTTAGGCAGAGCACATGAGTAGCTAGGTGTAAACTAACTTCTCTGTTCATTTAAAGAAGGATACCACAAATCCAGTCTGCCAACACAGAAAAGAACACAGTTCTTATCTGTTTTTATTTACAGAATGTGATTGGACCTGAGGGAGATGAGTGTAAAAATAACACAAGTATATATACAGTGGGGATCGAAAGTTTGGGCACCCCAGCTAAAAATTTGTATTAATGTGCATAAAGAAGCCAAGGAAAGATGGAAAAATCTCCAAAAGGCATCAAATTACAGATTAGACATTCTTATAATATGTCAACAAAAGCTAGATTTTATTTCCATCATTTACACTTTCAAAATAGCAGAAGAAAAAAAAATGGCGTCTGCAAAAGTTTGGGCACCCTGCAGAATTTATAGCATGCACTGCCCCCTTTGCCAAGCTGAGACCTGCCAGTGTCATGGATTGTTCTCAATCATCGTCTGGGAAGACCAGGTGATGTCAATCTCAAAGGTTTTAAATGCCCAGACTCATCTGACCTTGCCCCAACAATCAGCACCATGGGTTCTTCTAAGCAGTTGTCTAGAAACCTTAAACTGAAAATAGTTGACGCTCACAAAGCTGGAGAAGGCTAAAAGAAGATAGCAAAGCGTTTTCAGATGTCAATATCCTCTGTTCGGAATGTAATTAAGAAATGGCAGTCATCAGGAACAGTGGAAGTTAAAGCAAGATCTGGAATACCAAGAAAAATATCAGACAGAACAGCTCGGAGGATTGTGAGAAAAACAATTCTAAGCCCACGTTTGACTGCACGATCCCTCCAGAAAGATCTGGCAGACACTGGAGTTGTGGTACACTATTCCACTATAAAGAGATACTTGTACAAATATGGTCTTCATGGAAGAGTCATCAGAAAAAAACCTCTTCTACGTCCTCACCACAAAAATCATCGGTTGAACTTTGCAAATGAACATATAGACAAGCCTTAAGCATTTTTGAAACAAGTTCTGTGGACCGATGAGGTTAGAATTGAACTTTTTGGCAGGAATGAGCAAAGGTACGTTTGGAGAAGAAGGGGCACAGAATTTAATGAAAAGAACCTCTGTCCAACTGTTAAGCATGGGGTTGGATCAATCATGCTTTGGGGTTGTGTTGCAGCCAGTGGCACAGGGAACATCTCACGAGTAGAAGGAAAAATGGATTCAATAAAAGTTCAGCAAATTTTGGATGGTAACTTGATGCCATCTGTGAAAAAGCTGAAGTTAAAGAGAGGATGGCTTCTACAAATGGATAATGATCCTAAACACACCTCGAAATCCACAGGGGATTACATCAAGAGGCGTAAACTGAAGGTTTTGCCATGGCCTTCACAATCTCCTGACCTCAACATAATTGAAAATCTATGGATAGACCTTAAAAGAGCAGTGCGTGACGGACAGCCCAGAAATCTCAAAGAACTGGAAGACTTTTGTAAGGAAGAATGGGCAAAGATACCTCAAACAAGAATTGAAAGACTCTTGGCGGCGTTTACAAGCTGTGATACTTGCCAAATGGGGCAGTACAAGATATTAACTCTGCAGGGTGCCCAAACTTTTGCAGACGCCATTTTTTTGTTTTCTGTTATTTTGAAAGTGTAAATGATGGAAATAAAATCTAACTTTTGTTGAGATATTATAAGAATGTCTAATCTGTAATTTGATGCCTTTTGGAGATTTTTCCATCTTTCCTTGGCTTCTTTATGCACATCAATACAGATTTTTAGCTGGGGTGCCCAAACTTTCGATCCCCACTGTATATGTATATATCCAACTGCCCATAGAGTTCCATGGACCTTCTGATTAGGTCCACCTGGAAAGCTGACAGGTGAACCTGTTTAGAACTCCCTTGTGAAAGGGGCCTTAAAATGCAAACAAACAGTCTCTCTAAAACAGACCATCATAAAAGTAAGATTTTTGAAAAACACTATATCCCATTCTAAAATTTTAAAACATATTATTTCACCTTTTCCCTACAATGCTTAATCCAAGCCCCTTCCCTGGTTTCTTCTGCAGCTCCACATTCAGTATATCATACATGTCCTCTTCTTTGTACTGTGCCTCATCTCTGTACACTGTAAGACGCACTTTTTGTGGTGTCTGTCGCAAAACATTTATGGCTTCGTCATGTGTGGCATTTCTTAGATCAATACCATTGACCTGCAAAATCAAAAACATTTATATGCTATAAGAAACATGGAAGATTGACTGCATGCATTTATTTCAACTTCAACTTCCTTTACCTCTAAAATCTGGTCCCCAGCCCACAGTCTTCCATCCTTGGAAGCAGCACCTTCTTCATATACTTCATGAATAATAATTGCACCCTGAAAATCCAGAGCAACAGTTTATTTAATGGAACTGATGACATGGAACTAAAGAAATTACAGTGTTAGGGCCACAGTGCTACAACAGAAAGCTGCTATGAGAGCTTGCTTCAGTAAAAAGATGGGCATGTCACAAGAATGGGTTTTAGTATACTGCTTTTCTAGCAACAATCACATTCAATATGTATAAAGTCAAATATTTACCAGTAGAGTGTCTGCACCTCCTACGATGCTGAGTCCCAGACCTGTTCTCCCTTTAGATATATCAATTGTGGTTTCACATCCAGGTATAATTGGACAAGTGGTTGGGTCTGAAGGAAATGTTGCAGGAGTTGATGATCGACTTGCACCTGAAAAAAAAATCCAAGCATTTAAAGTGAGAATAGAAAATATGAAATAAGAAAATACATTCTACAACCTTTAGAAAAGTATGTTATCCTGGTTCAAAAGATAAGAGATAAAAATAGCTAAGTGATTTCATAAAAGCCATGTAAAACCTACAATATGATTCAGTGGCTGGTATGTAGCAATAGACTAAGATGCAAAATATATAAAACACGTGCCCTGTCACAACAACAGAACAGAAAAATATATTTAAAAACAAAAGGGACAACTGCACAAGCAACTTGCACAGCAAACACCAGAGTAAATATAGAGCTGAGCACTCCAATTGTTCCCAACTACTTATACACTAGGTCAAACTTTCTTATTGGACTTTAATTTGTTCATTAGAGGCCGCTGAGCCATTTAGGAGTATGAGACCAAAATCTTTTGTTACATAATATGCAAATTTTATCTGGTTTACGAAGATCTGATATAGACCAAAATGGGCCTCCTGTTTTTTTCCACATTAGCCTATGGGGTCCATAATCATCTTAGGTCTTTAGGAATATACACTATATTGCCAACAGTATTGGGCCGCCTGCCTTTACACACACATGAACTTTAATGGCATCTCAGTCTTATTCCATAGGGTTCAATATTGAGTTGGCCCACCCTTTGCAGCTATAACAGTTTCAACTCTCCTGGCAAGGCTGTCCACAAGGTTTAGGAGTGTGTCTATGACCATTCTTCCAGAAGCGCATTTGTGAGGTCAGGCACTGTTGTCGGAGGAGAAGGCCTGGCTAGCAGTCTCCGCTCTAATTCATCACAAAGGTGTTCTATCAGGTGGAGGTGCAGACCAGTCAAGTTCCTCTACTCCAAATTTGCTCATCCATGTCTTTATGGACCTTGCTTCGTGCACTGGTGCGCAATCATGTTGGAACAAGAAGGGGCCATTCCCAAACTGTTCTCACAAAGTTGGGAGCATGAAATTATCAAAAATGTCATGGTATGCTGACGCCACAAGAGTTCCCTTCACTGGAACGAAGGGGCCAAGCCCAACCCCTGAAAAACAACCCCAAACCATAATACCCCCTCCACCAAACTTTACACTTGGCACAATGCAGTCAGGCAAGTACCGTTGTCCTGGCAACCACCAAACCCAGACACGTCTATCTGATTGCCAGACAGAGAAGCATGAATCGTCACTCAAGAGAACACGTCTCCACTGCTCTAGAGTCCAATAGCGGTGTGATTTACACCACTGCATCTGACGCTTTGCATTGCACTTGGTGATGTAAAACTTGGAAGAAGCTGCTCAGCCATGGAAACCCATTCCATGAAGCTCTCTACGCACTGCTGTGCTAATCTGAAGGCCACACAAAGTTTGGAGGTCTTTAGCTTTTTAGCTGGTGACTCCTGTACACTTTGCGCTTGAGGATGCGCTGACCCTGCTCTGTCATTTTACGTGGCCTACCACTTCATGGCTGAGTGGCTGTTGTTCCTAGTTGCTTCCACTTTGTTATAATACCACTAATAGTTGACTGTGGAATATTTAATATCAAGGAAATGTTACAGATGGACTTATTGCACAGGTGGCAACCTATCACAGTACAACGCTTAAATTCACTGAGCTCCTGAGAGCGACCCATTCTTTCACAAATGTTTGTAGAAGCAGTTTGCATGCCTAGGTGCTTGCTTTTATACACCTGTGGCCATGGAGGTTATTGGAACACCAGAATCCAATGATTTGGAGGGGTGTCCCAATACTTTTGGCAATAGAGTGTATATAGCTAAACTTACATGGAAATATCCACAATTTTGTACACCCAAAAGGGATATAAAAATTCTACAACCTGCTTATTATCTTATATAAATACCTCATCAATTGCACTAAAAAAACACAACTTTTACAGTATTTAATAGCATAGGTATTAAGATTTTGAACAATTAGCAATTTTGTTTTTAAAATTGTGAGGCGTTGCTATATGCATTTCTCCTTACCCTACTTTAAAACTGCTGGGAATCAATGAGAGTCATTCTGTGCTTCTATACTACTGCAAAATCCTAACTGATGTATAAAACGCAACAAGGAGAACTATCTGTGCACTAGAGTGGAGTTTTCTTTTTTGTTCCGGATTCAAGTCTGATTCAAAACTCCTGCTTCAAAATCAGCTATGAGAAGGAAGAAGGAAAAGAGGCTACATAGAGGTCTTAATTTGTTTTAACTCCTCTTAATGTGTGTGAATTAGGGCCAAGAAGATAATGTAATGAGGAGGTTTCCCTAACACACAAAAAAAAGTTGCATCTTTCAAACGATGCAATAAGGCAGTGTTTATCAACCTTTTTTCAGTCAAGGCACCCTTTAAAATTATGGACAGCCTTGAGGCACCCCATTCTAATAGTTTTACATAATGCATCAACATACTTAGAGGTGATTTATTCTTCTGAATCAAATACACTTTTGCACACTGGTACTGACTAGCACTCCAGTGTTTCTCTTCTCCCTCACTTTTTCCTCATCACTCAGCTAGTGTGACGCCAGCGCTAATGGGGAGGGGCGGGGGGGGGGGCAAGCAAGGATGCTGTGCAGACGACCATCCTCCTTATCAACTGATGATGTAATTGGTTGTTGGAATCATTGGTCGTAATGGTGCATAATGAAAACTTGTGGCTTTGTGTAACTAAAAGGCAGGCTTGATCTACCTGCTGGCTTGTGTACAATTTTTGGGCAATTTTTAAGCATTTTTGCCAAGGAACCCTGAAGACACCTCAAGTTACCCCAGGGTACCTGGGCACCCTGGTTGAAAAAGGCTGCACTAAGGTTTTGTTTTCAGCAAAGTTTAAACTATTGGTTGGTTAAATTCTTCTTGAAGTGACAAAGAAATGGAAGGAGACCCTTACTGCGAACAGCTTCTGGTTCCGTCAAGCTGATATGTGGAAGACATTGCTGGCTATTCCTTTTCTCCACAGTGCTGGAGGTAAATGTACTGAGGGGTAAAGGGTAATTATGCTGTCCTTCTTGATCATCAGAACTTATCGTCAGCGTCACAGTTGTTTTGGCTTTCTTCAAAAGACTAACAACCTTAAGGAACAAGAAACAAAAATTTCCCCAAAGGTTCAGAAGCAGAAGTGTAATTCATAAAAGTAAACAGTTGGTATTTCATGAAATGCAGCTCAAGAACTAAAGTAAAATAATAAAATAAATAAAAATGATGTACACATTTGAATTCATTTGTAATTCTATTTAGCTTTTTGAGTTCAGGTATAGGTCCGTGGCCTAAAACATCAAACACCACTGAAAAGGCTGCACTTCCAGTTAAAAAGTGGGGTTTGTTAAACAGTCTATAGCCAGTTCCTCAGCATTATCGCAGAATCTACTTTCAGCGGTCTTAATAAATACCAATCTCAAATCTCTCAGAAATAAACACTAGACCGCTGACCACTACTAAGTATCCCAAAAATAAAATAACATTTCTTGCTACTTAATTTCTATTTGTTTTTCTGGTCATCAAGTAATTTTGACCACCCTAACCTGTATTAGTACAGTTGTATAGTGATTTTTGTTTTTGATACTGTATGATCCTTACAATGCTTCTAATTCCTGTCAAACTATGTAATATTGCTATAATCCTGTGCAAACAAAGGTCATGTTTTCTAAGAATGTCAGTTTTAAACATCTAGACCAGTGGTGGCGGCGTGCCACAGCGGGGACGTGGAGCCCTCTCTGTCGGCATGCTAGCCAAGTCTTCCCAGCAGCCAAGCTTCCCAGCAATGCACATGCTCAGAAAGGAGTTGCAACTCATTAGCCATGACTCGTCTGAGCTTTCGCATGGCCAATCAGGGCACCGCCAAAGAAATTATATATGTAATTAGATGCCATTTTCAGAGCAGGCCAGGTCAGTGTAAAATTGCCCTTTTGTGCTGGTGGTCAGTGGAACTTTGCCCCTCTGTGCTGGTGGTCAGTGGAACTTTGCCCCCTTGTGCTGGTGGTCAGTGGAACATTGCTCCTCTGTGCTGGTGGTCAGTGGAACATTGCTCCTCTGTGCTGGTGGTCAGTGGAACATTGCCCCTCTGTGCTGGTGGTCAGTAGAAAATTGTCCCTCTGTGCTGGTGGTCAGTGGAACATTGCCCCTCTGTGCTGGTGGTCAGTGGAACATTGCCCCTCTGTGCTGGTGGTCAGTGAAACATTGCCCCTCTGTGCTGGTGGTCAGTGGAACATTGCCCCTCTGTGTGGGTGGCCAGTGGGACATTGCCCCTCTGTGTGGGTGGCCAGTGGGACATTACCCCTCTGTGCGGGTGGCCAGTGGGACATTGCCCCTCTGTGCGGGTGGTCAGTGGGACATTGCCCCTCTGTGCGGGTGGTCAGTGGGACATTACCCCTCTGTGCGGGTGGTCAGTGGGACATTGCCCCTCTGTGCGGGTGGTCAGTGGGACATTGCCCCTCTGTGCGGGTGGTCAGTGGGACATTGCCCCTCTGTGCGGGTGGTCAGTGGGACATTGCCCCTCTGTGCGGGTGGTCAGTAGGACATTGCCCCTCTGTGCGGGTGGTCAGTGGGACATTGCCCCTCTGTGTGGGTGGTCAGTGGGACATTGCCCCTCTGTGCTGGTGGTCAGTGGAACTTTGCCCCCTTGTGCTGGTGGTCAGTGGATCTGTTAAAAATCTGTATCATTGAAAGCTCTGTTATTGTGTTTTCCTTTTAAGACAAAAGACGATAATGTATGAGTTATTTTCTCTAACCTACAATCTCAGTATTCAGGTTTAATTGCAATGTTGGCACTTTGCGATAAATAAGTGGGTTTTGGGTTGCAGTTTGGGTACTCAGTCTCTAAAAGGTTCGCCATCACTGATCTAGACTATTTTAGGTTTGATTTTAGTTTAATTCCAAACTGACGGGAGCAGTCTCTACATCCACATCAGACTCTACAATGTGTGAAATATTTTTCCTGTATACAGAAAAGCTGCCTTTAGAGTTAGTCACTAAGAGGCCTTTGATGTGTGACTCTTATCAGTTTATCATACAGAAAAACAGATTGACAGAGTCGCACGTTTTGGAATAAAGATATAGTTTACCCAGTTCATCTTTTTGGACATACGTAGTATGGCCATCACCTTGTGCTCCGTTTCTGCAGCTGGCTCCTGGCAGTAAAGTGGGTTGCCGGGGTCTCCTGCTGTTACCAGGAGCCTGTGACCACATACACCGGTTTCAGAAGGCTGAGCTGGAGAAGACCAAGAAACATCTGTTCCCAATCCCTTTTGCACTGATTGAAATTGAAAGCGACAATGATTTTATCAGATACGATTTCAGAGCTGTCTTTCCATGGCTAATTCCTTCACGGAAGCATCTAACCGAGAAGATCTCTGCTTGGTTAAATGCTTTGGAGGACAGGGGAGACCTTGGGGTCTCACTGACCCCCAATGTATTCTTAAAGAATACCTGTCTCCTGCGCAATGCTATCGCATGAGGGTTTGTTAAACATCTGTGATAGCAATAAAGTTAAATTTAAAAAACAAAATAATAAAAATGTATTGCAAAAAAAAAAAAAAAACGTAACCCCTGTTGCCCTGAATTCTCCCGCAAATGTAAACACGTGCACAGGGTGCACACATTTACAGAAACTGCAACTGCACCAAACACGTGAGGTATCACCATGAATGTCAAAGCAACACCAATAATTCTGGCACCAGAGCTCACAGTTAACCCTAAACTAATTAGATGTGAAGGCTTTTAAAGCATTGTCTATGGTTATTTTTGGGTACCATCGTTTTTAACGTAAATTTTAAGTTTTTACATGTTTGGTATGTATTTACTCGATGCAACCTCATCTTTTATACGTTACCAAAAATTGGGTATTATATTTTATTTTTTTGTTTGTAAAGTTCAGTTTTTGATATTTTTTTCCTGAAAATTAGTTTTAGTGCAAATATTGTGCAAAATAATAAATTGCAACAATTTTCATTTTATTCAACAGGTTCTCATGTGCTTTTAGAAAATATATGTTCTGGAAGTTTTAAGTAATATTACAGCAAGAAAATGCAGATTTTTACATGCGTGCAGAAAATCAAAAAAATGAAAACATTGCTTTAGGGCTGAAGTGGTTAAGGACTCTTTTCTTCTTAAATACTAAACTTCTTGTTTCAGGCTGCAAGTGTCTGTGAACCTTTATAGCAAAATTATCTCAACGCATAGGAATCTCAGTTCAGACACTGGTTGTAATAGTTTGGTTAGACGTTTGCCACATTAAGCTAGCTGAAATAATTACAATAAATAGCTAAGAGCAATATAGACATATTATTGGAATTGCAATTTAGTCAACACACACTAATTTTGCTAGATGAAAACAGGATTCCAGTAAAAAACTGTTTTGCCCACAGCCACCAATCAAAATTTTTTTTTTTTTTTTTTTTTAACGGGCTAAAAAATTGGCAGCTTTACTTTTCTCTAGGTTTAATATCTAACTCAGGTGTCACTTCATGAAGCACTGATGTGGCCTGCCTTTACACATCATAGGTCTTCACTGTGTATAAAGCACTCAGAGGACAGTACCTTTGTACTTCTCTTCTCTGGCTGAGAAGCAAAGTGAATAGAACACAAAGTGAATGGCCATGATGTGTAGTGTGAGTGAAGAGAAGTGAGATTTGTGTGATCTTGAGAGATCATTGGCAGAATGAAAAGTAAAACATAAAAGTGGAAAAAGAAGTTAAAAAATAAAGTTAAAGTTACTAAAAGACCTTTGTGGAAGAGACCATTCATACATAATGGTGTTTTTAATTATATCAAGACATTCCTGTAACATTTGTAACTGAATGTGTTTGCATAGCCATAAATACACTCAGGAACAAGCGTCACGTCTTTGATATATATAAAAACCACAATTATTTATGACATAGGCCTTTATTAACTTTTTTTTCTGATACTGGGGTTTAGTGGAGGAATATACCTACATTACAACTTAGGATACATAACAGACAGACCTCTAAGCATTATGGTATTTTTTTTTTTAATGGGTTAAATGTCCACAACTATTAGACAATATAGTAGGCATGGGGATTTTTAATGGTGGCCCTTTATGTACATATACAGTATAAATATACAAAATCTGCTCTACATTTTAAAAGGGTGGTCAATTAGTGACAGAGGAAGCAGAGGACATAATTCCTTTGGTGGTGGAAAAGCAAAGGAGATCATTTGCATAAATGGCTAGTCAAGTGATTACATTGCACCTTATTAAACTAGCTGTTTGTATTGGAATTACTGGCAGCTTTTCACCGTGCTGTGATGAGAAGTGGAGAACAGCATTCCCACTTCTCATCGCAGCTTTATAAACCGCTGTACTAGAGAGAAGAGCCACGATAGGCACTAGTTTCATAAATGGACACCTTAATGTACTTCTCATGGAACATGAAAACATACCTTGTCAATTGCAGCACCCACCACTGGTTCATCATCAACTGCCAAGATACGATCCCCTACTTTGATATGTCCATCCTGGGGAAAATAAAAAGAGTGCTTATTAAACACAAACCACAGTTCACAAACATGGTATGTGGCATGACATTAGTCACAAAACCATGACTCTCACCTTTGCTGCTGCTCCATAATCAGTTAGACTTTTAATGACTACTCCATTAAGAGTGTCTTCTTCACTGATAGCAATGCCTAGACCTCCCTGATCCTGTGAGTAACAGTAAAAGTATACTAATCACTGTTTGCTTCATGTTATAATCCATAGACTTACAAAAAAAATATCTATTAAAATTAAAACATATTTTGAAGTTTAAATGATGACAGATTTTGGCATCAACAGTTACTAACACATAATTGATCTTTATGAAAGTTATAGTAATAAATGACCGCAGTCTTGTTTACCATACAAAACACACACAACATTTTGCAATGCTGTACCTTTATATTAAATAAATAAAAAAGCAGCAATAGATAGGTATTTAAATGTAGAAGTCAAATGCTGCAATAAATTTAGGGTATATGGTCATGCCAGCCACTGCGGTATAATGCAGAGGCTGGTATGTGGGCCGAACAAAAGATGTCACACAGACATCCCATAAAAGGTCACACAGACATCCCATAAAAGGTCACACAGACATCCCATAAAAGGTCACACAGACAATACATAAAGGGTCACACAGACATCCCATAAAAGTCAAATGCTGGCAGCGTGAGGCAATGGATTACCTTGCACTGCGCTGAAAAAAAGTATACCAACGCAGCGCAGTGGTGTGGAACAGGCAGATATGGTGGCAAGGCATTTCACCTGGTTATGCAGTGGAACTGCACTGGAATAGCCTCCCCCCTAGTGCAGTCCTACCACATGTGGTGTGAAAGAACTGTTACGTGTAAGTTTTAGCAACAACTGGGAACCGTACCTGATAGGTGGGCAACATAGGCAGAGTGTACAGAAAAATATTAACTCACAAGATTTCCGACAGGTCTTTTTTGGCACTTATCAAATGGACATAAGATGGTTTCAATTATATATTTCACAGACAAAAAGGAAACATATAAGAAAAGCTCATTGTTAGGGTTTAAATACATCTTAACTATTCAGCTGGATGAAGCTTTGCTGTGTTGCCAATAAGCCATTTAATGGGGCACTGGGAAAGAGCTCTACCCTGGATGAATTTGTACTCTTTATCAGTGTCCTGCTATTGTCCCAGGCTCTGTATTATTAATATGTCAGTATGTCAAAAGCTCAGAATATAACCTGTGGCCGAGAACCTACTAGAGCAGTTAAACAGTATATATGGCAATGTTAACAGTGAAAGAACCCTCTTAGAACACCATAGTATATAACTTTCCCCTCTATTTTTTTGCTCCCCATAGCTGCTCTGGTGATCTCGCCAAGCACTCTCTGAAACGCAACATCCTAAATTGTCATCTGCTCAGTATGCCTTCATGTTTGTAGCTTGATTGGTTACCTTTTTTCCTATTGACAATAGTAGCTAATGACACACATACATAACTAGAGACTGATGTCAATCAGCTATATATAATAGATAATTGGGCTGTTAGAGCATGAATTGGGGATTGGTGAGAATTCTGTATCAGGAATTAAATGGAATGGAGTCCTTGGCCAAGCTATTATGACTGGCACGCACTGCTAGGTTGCCAACTGGGAAAATATTCATACTTGTTAGAGATGTCAAATATATATATATATGCACACACACACACTACATATATACATACATACATACATACATACATACACACACAAACGCGCACACACACACCTAAAAACATATACTTGGCAAAATATTTGATATTTGCAAAACGAGGATTAGCTGTTTGTATTGAGAGCATAAATATATATTAAAAATACAACACCAAGCAATGTAAGAAAGCCTTCTGGGTGATTGTGCACTAAACAGAAAAAAGAGGGACATGCGATTCACTACTTTTTGATTTTATTTATATATATATATATATATATATATATATATATATATATATTAGTATTTATTTCATTCCTGATGTTAGCAGTCCAGCTCTAAGTGCTGGCTGTGTCATCACACTAAAATACAATGCTATAATGGTCCAGAGTGATTGGGGATGATTAAATGTAAAATGGAGTGAAGTCAAGTAAACCTATGTTCACTAATAAGCATAAATCACATGCAGGGAATTTAATAAAAAAGAAAAACAAAATCTGCACATAAGTGAACATTCAGCTAATTTATCTGTTAAGAAGTATCTATTCCTGTCCTGGTATAATAATATTTCACTATGCCAGCAAATCTATCTGAAGTACACTGGAGAGTATATCAAAATATTGCAAACATAATCTTGGTACTAAAGGGTCTCATAATAGGATGAAGTTTTGCTAAAGAGAGTTCAGCTTTTGTACTATCCCTTTCCTAATGAAGGTTTATTACATGATTATACCACAACATATGTACATATACAGTAATCTAGTCATTAAAATCTAGGCAACAACATTCCACAATCTCTATCCAGGTTTATAAATAAATGTTATCACTATTGCTTCTGTATACATTTTTCGTACTCGTAAATTTGTGCCTGGGCCTCTAAGTCTTTAGCTGATACGGCAGTGTACCAATTGCTTTGGACAGAGGTGCCTGATCAATATACACATTCGTACTCTAAAAAAAAAAAAAAGATCTATCGAATGCTGCTGTTGCCTGGATAAATCTAGTTTTGTCACCAGTGGATGTTACTGCTTAACCATTTCAATACCGTGCAATTTTACACCTTCCTGCCCAGGCCATTTTTCAGGTTTCAGCGCTCTCACACTTTGAATGACAATTGCGCGGTCATACAACACTGTACCCAAACTAAAATTTTATCATTTTCTTCACACAACTAGAGCTTTCTTTTGGTGGTATTTAATCACCGCTGGGGTTTTTATTTTTTGCTAAATTAACAAAAAAGACCAAAAATTTTGAAAAAAAACCACATTTTTCTTTGTTTCTGTTATAAAAGTTTACAAATAAATAATTGTTCTTCATAAATTTAGGCCAAGATGTATTCTACTACATGTCTTTGGTGAAAATAACCCAAATTAGGATGTATTTTTTAGTTTGTAGGAAAGTTATAGAGTTCACAAACTATGGTATAGATCTGAATATTGATCAATCCTGAAGTACTGACGGTCAATCTAATATCTTGAGGTCCAAGAATGTCAGAACAGTACAGATATCCCCAAATGACCCCTTTTTGCAGAGTAGACAGTCCGACGTACTTCATAAGAGGCATGGCGAGTTTTTTGAAGTTGTATTTTTTTGTCATAATTTTTCGGAAAATGAAAAAATTAAAAAAATTATTTTCACTATTTTTTTTTTTACATACTGTCACCAGTGCAGTACAGCGTCATCATATAACTGGCATGGCGGTGAACAGGGACACTGACTGGTGACAGTATGAAAAAAAAAAATACATATATATATATTTTTTTTTTTTATATTTAATTTTTTATTACATTTTTTTTTATTTTTTTTTAAGATTTTTTTTTCATATTTTACTATGACCAAAGTAGTACAATGTTACCATAGTAACATTGTACTACTTTGGGGAAGTGATCAGTATTTTTTTTTTTTTTTTTTACACAATTTGCTTATAGCAAAGAATTACTTTGCTATAAGCAAGCATTTACCTGAATGAAATCGATTCATTCAGCTTTTTTTTTTTTTTTTTTTTTTTGTGCTTAGCTGTGATTTGGTCACAGCTAATCACATGACATGTGCATGTGATTAGCTGTGACCATTCACAGCTAGGCACTAGTATACAATGGATGGCATCATGAATGAAGCCATCCATTGTATACAACTGTCATGTGACCTGCTGTGATTGGTCACAGCAGGTCACATGGTACCAGAAACGGGAGCCGGTACTCGGATCTGTCATCGGCCGTGTCCGAGGTGCACGGCCGGTGACAGATCGCACTGCTGCGCCGCTCTGCATTAGCGCAAACGGCGCATGTGCGGGAGCACGCCAAATGGCGTGCACCCGGAGTGGAGAGACACTTCTGAAGCCGCCAAACGGACATTGGCCGGGCGGCTAATGGTTAACTTGCACCATACCATAATGAAATACATATCAACAATACTATTCATGTTAATGAAAATCACCCCAAAAAGTGTCTAAATATCTGTTTTTGAGTAGTCAGGTGGTCACTATTCAGCACTGTACACATTGGTTGACAGCTGGGGTGAAGCCTTTTGTACTCACCATAGACAAGTCTTCTCACTCTGCTCTGCTTTCTGATATGCTAGGTGCAATGCAGTGCAAGAACAGCTTTTATATGTATTTTAATAAAGCCTTTGGATTTAACCGCACTATCTGGAGCCTTCCTCCACTCTTTCATGCAAACTGGAGAGCAGTTGCAGTGCCTTATTTCACGTAGAAGTACGTGATGGTTTCTCTAAATTCTGTATAGGAATTTCCATTTTTGAAGTGTAGATGGACCTCCTGAATTCTGAGAAATAGACAATCTGGTACTTTCTCATGTCTCAATTCTGATGCTGAAGCAAGGGACTATGCATATTTTGCACTTTATTGGGCTAAGAAAGACAGTGAGGCTCTGTACAGAAGCCACTAAAAACATTGCATGGAGGGATGGACTGTAAGTGTGTCAATGTTTGTCACAGACTGCCAAGAGGACTACAGGCAAAATCGTGGCATTCTGCTGTTTCCTATGAGAAGTGAACTGTGCGTGACTGTCAGCACTACCATTGGTCTGAACCCAGACAGAGTTGACAGAATGCAACAGAAAGACATGGAGGATACAGAAGACTGGCAAGATCACCAGGTATTTAATGTTGACTAGCATGAAAAGCATACATTTTTAACAACAAAACACACTCAAGTTGGTTTTTTTTTAGGTTTACATAACATTTAGGCCCTCTTTGTTGCTGGACCTGCAACAGTTGCATAGTTTTCTGTAATAACTATGTGCTTGGAACGAACACATTTTTGTCTAGCATTTATCAATGCATATAAAAATAAGAAAGAAGCCTAAAAATATAAAAAAAAAATACCTTTGGTAAATCCACATGGAAAACGTTTTTGAAGGAGCCAAAACTAATTGGAGGAGCTAATGCTGGAATGTTCTCTTCATTCTAAATAAAAACAAATTTACATTTCATCCTTAAATTTAAGCTACAAAGAAGTTTTAAATGTTTAATATAAAGATCAGTAGATATAGACTTGTGATCTAAGATAGTAGAACAATAATGTTTTCAGAGGCTTATATTCCCAAATGCTTACTAACAGCTTTTTTAAATTACAGTATAAGCTGAAAGTTGCTTCTAAGCAGAAATCCAATTTCTTTCCGCTACAAATCTTGGGCCAAATATGACCAAAGCCAAGAAGGGCACCACTCGCATGGCACCCATTCCACACAAAACATCCTGCAGTTCCCAGCCAGATTCTCATTGCTGAAACAATCCTGTCCACATGTCTGCCACAGAAAGAAGCAGACAGCATTATGTAAATGTGCCAGTGTGATGTCTACCTCTTGACTTGGAAAGGCAGAAGAGTTGGAAGGGCACAGATCTGTCGTTTTCACGGGGCACACTGCCATTTGGCTTACAGCATCTTTATTCCTTTCAGGGGAAAAAAAACATATATTCAATATTTAGCAATGATTTCCTTTACCAGCTTGAAAAAAAAAAAAAAAACTTACAAACTTAACTCTACCATTGCAGCTATCCAGAAAAGAGGGAAAAGGTCATGTTCTTGTCTCCAATTCTCTGGATAGCTATCCATTGAAATTCAAGAACAGCAAAAACCCTCTCTAAAACCCACCAGATTATTGCCAAGGCATGTGTGCCTCACAGGAATTTTTTAAACAAACATCAGTTAATCAACACGCCTACAGAAATAGTGTTGCACCAAATGTCTAAGCAGATGATGACATGTCACACAGAACAGCATTCAATCACAAAAACACAGAAAAACATACTGATTCTAGTGTTAGTAGTCCATCATTTTCCAACTATCAACATGCTACTTATGTATGACAAGGCCAAGCATAAATCTGCTGGGCTTGATCTGTCAAACTTGGAGCAGTGTTTTATGCTGCCCACAGCAAGCCGAGACATTTCAGCTGTAATTCTTCCAGAGCAGGCCACAAACTGAAAGCCTAAGCCCAACTGATATCCACTGGTAATAGAAACATTTTCTTTGCTGTCGTTTTTGCATAACAACTAAAATAAAAAGCCAGTGTTATAACACAAAATAATGATATAACATCCAAGAATACATAATAAAATGTTAGCGGTAATCAAAGTATTTTGAGGTGTTGATTTACTAATTTGTGCTTTTCTATAATCCCTTAGTACTGAAAAGAAACTGTAAGGAGGACCTGTAGCTGTTTATGTCATTTGCCTTCCTGCTTTGCAAAGTCCTGGGCCTGATGACACGCAATTAAATCAGATCGACGCCAGCGATAAACTGACTGCAAAATTGGTAGTAGCTGCTAAAACATAGTTCAGAGGGCTCTAATTCCTTCCAGTCTTCTTCTCACTGGAGCCCATCAGACACACAATGGAAGTCAAGATCCCTTACAGCACTCTGCCAGTTCTATAGATCCCAGTGTGTATTCAGTATGCTTCCTAGCTCCTGGGTTTACAGCCTGCTCCTATCTTCTACCTTTAGCACTATTGCCTCTGGTGATCAGAGAGATGGGATTTCATCTGTTGAATCTGGGTTTCCCTTCCATAGAGCATCATAAAAGGTTTGGTTACATAACAATGAAGTCTTGGACACTAGACATCCAAATTTAACAAATAAATTCATCTCTACCCATAAAACTTGTAGTGCTGTAACAGTAATGGATAATAACTCAATGGCTGCCAGCACTGATCAGATTCCAATCAGATGCTGGTTTTCCTGTTTGTCAGGCCAGCTTCTGTCAGACAGGGTGGTGTACACAAATGTTGGCTGGTTTCTTTTGAACTGGCCCATATTCGTACTGTGTTTATGAGGCTTAAGAGTGACCTTTAAGCAGTGGCAACAGGTATTAGCAATGGATATAAGTATATAGTCTGAGGTAGCATAATGTACAGCAGGGGTCTCCAAACGTTCTAAACAAAGGGCCGGTTTACTGTCCTTCAAATTTTAGGGGGGGCCGGACTGTGACCAGTGTGAGAAGAAAATATCCTGGCATCAGTGGAAGTAAACAATGCCCCATCATTGGTATCAATGGGAGAAATAGTGCCCCATCATTGGTATCAATGGGAGAAATAGTGCCCCATCATTGGTATCAATGGGAGAAATAGTGCCCCATCTTTAGTATTAATAGGAGAAATAGTGCCCCATCATTGGTATCAATGGGAGAAATAGTGCCCCATCATTGGTATCAATGGGAGAAATAGTGCCCCATCATTGGTATCAATGGTAGAAATAGTGCCCCATCATTGGTATCAATGGGAGAAATAGTGCTCCATCATTGGTATCAATGGCAGAAAAAGTGCCCCATCATTGGTATCAATGGGAGAAATAGTGCCCCATCATTGGTATCAATGGGAAAATAGTGCCCCATCACTGGTATCAATGGGGAAATAGTGCCCCATCACTGGTTTCAATAGGCGTAATAGTGCCCTATCGTTCGTATCCATGGGAGGATAAGTTCCCCATCTTTGGTATCAATGGGAGAACTAGTGCCCCATCATTAGTGTCAATGGGATGAAATGTGCCCCATCATTAGTATCAATGATAGGATTAGTGCCCCATGGTTGGTATCAATGGGGGAATAGTGCCCCGTCCTTGGTATCAATGGGAGAAATAATGCCCCATCGTTAGTGTCAATGGGATGAATAGTGCCCCATCATTAGTATCAATGAATGGAATAGTGCCCAATCATTGGTGTCAATGGGAGGTAAAGTGCCCCATTATTGGTGTCAATGGGAGGAATAGTACCCCATTGTTGATGTCAGTGGGAGAAACTATGTCACACTGTTGCTTGCAGTGGGAGGAATAATGCTTTGAGGGCTTCATTAAAGCAAGCAAAGGGCCACATCTGGGAGACCACTGATGTACATTATAGTTACACTATTAAAATATTATCATATTAATAACATTTTGAGTGTTACTTTATATCTCTTTAGTAGGGATCACTACAGCTGAAAGAAGATCAAGAAGAAAGAAGATCAAAGCTAAGGCAATGTTAGAAACATCCAGTATACAAAAAGGGAGCCAAAAATACAGTGCTTTTAAAAGTATTCATACCCCTTGAAATGTTCCACATTTTGTCATGTTACAACCAAAAATGTAAATGTATTTTATTGGCATTTTATGTGATAGACCAACACAAAGTGGCACATAATTGTGAAGTGGAAGGAAAAAGATAAATTTTTCAAACTTTTTTACAAAAAAATATCTCAAATATCTGGCAATCCGATGGACGTGGCTGGGTTTGGTGGTTGCCAGGAGAATGGTAGTTGCCTGATTGCATTGTGCCAAGTGTAAAGTTTGGTGGAGGGGCTATAACATCTTTAAATCTTCTGGGAAGACTGCCCACAAGGCATGTGTCTATGTGAATGTTTGACCATTCTTCCAGAAGTGCATTTGTAAGGTCAGGCACTGATGTCGGACAAGAAGGCCTGGCTCGCAGTCTCTGCTCTAACTCATCCCAAAGGTGTTCTATCAGGTTGAGGTCAGGACTCTGTGCAGGCCAGTCAAGTTCCTCCACCCCAAACTCACTCATCCATGTCTTTATGGACCTTGCTTTGTGCACTGGTGCGCAGTCATGTTGGAACTGGAAGGGGCTATCCCCGAACTGTTCCCACAAAGTTGGGAGCATGAAATTGTCCAAAATGTCTTGGTATGCTGATGCCTTAAGAGTTCCCTTCACTGGAACTAAGGGGCCAAGCCCAACCCCACACCATAATCCTCCCTCCACCAAACGTTACACTTGGCACAATGCAGTCAGGCAAGTACTGTTCTCCTGGCAACCACCAAACCCAGACACATCCATCGGTTTGCCAGAGAGAGAAGTGTGATTCGTCACTCCAGAGAACACGTCTCCACTGCTCTAGAGTCCAGTGGCAGCGGGCTTTACAACACTGCATCCATAAAGCTCTCTACGCACTTCTATTGTGCTAATCTGAAGGCCCCATGACGTTTGGAGGTCTTTAGCTATTGACGCTGCAGACACATGGTGACTTCTGCACACTGTGCGCTTCAGCATGTGCTGACTCCGCTCTGTCATTATACATGGCCTACCATTTTGTGGCTGAGTTGCTTTTGTTCCCAACTGCTTCAGCTGTGTTATAATACCACTAATAGTTGACTGTGGAATATTTAGTAGCAAGGAAATTTCACAGATGGACAACCTATCATGGTACCATGCTTGAATTCAATGAGCTCCAGAGAGCAACCCATTCTTCTACAACCATTTGTGAAAGCAGTCTGTATGCCTAGGTGCTTGATTTTATACACCTGTGGCCATGGAGGTCATTGGAACAAGTTAATCCAATGATTGGGAGGGGTGTCCTAATACTTACAGTGTATGTGAATATATATATATATATATATATATATATATATATATATATATATACACATATACATACACACACACATACAGTCATGGCCGAAATTGTTGGCACCCTTGATATTTCTCCAGGAAATCATGTATTTCTCACGAAACGTATTGCATTAACACATGTTTTGCTATACACATGTTTATTCCCTTTGTGTGTATTGGGACAAAACAAAAAAAGGGAGGAAAGAAAGCAAATTCGACATAATGTCACACAAACCTCCAAAAATGGGCTGGACAAAAGTATTGGCACCCTTTCACAACTGCGGATAAATAAGAATGTTACAAGCATGTGATGCTCCTGTAAACTCACCTGGGGCAAGTAACAGGTGTGGGCAATATAGAAATCACACCTGAAAGCAGATAAAAAGGAGAGACGTTCACTTAACCTTTGCATTGTGTGTCTGTCTGTGCCACACTAAGCATGGACAACAGAAAGAGGAGACGAGAACTGTCTGAGGACCTGAGAACCAAAATTGTGGCAAAATATCAACAATCTCAAGGTTACAAGTCCATCTCCAGAGAACTAGATTTGCCTTTGTCCACAGTGCGCAACATTATCAAGAAGTTTGCAACCCATGGCACTGTAGCTAATCTCCCTGGTCGTGGACGGATGAGGAAAATTGATGAAAGATTGCAACGCAGAATAGTCCGGATGGTGGATAAGCAGCCCCAAACATGTTCCAAAGACATTCAAGCTGTCCTGCAGGCTCAGGGAGCATCAGTGTCAGCGCGAACTATCCGTCGACATTTAAATGAAATGAAACGCTATGGCAGGAGACCCAGGAGGACCCCACTGCTGACACAGAGACATAAAAAAGCAAGACTACAGTTTGCCAAAATGTACTTGAGTAAGCCAAAAGCCTTCTGGGAAAACGTCTTGTGGACAGATGAGACCAAGATAGAGCTTTTCGGTAAAGCACATCATTCTACTGTTTACCGAAAACGGAATGAGGCCTACAAAGAACAAAACACAGTACCTACGGTAAAATATGGTGGAGGTTCAATGATGTTTTGGGGTTGTTTTGCTGCCTCTGGCACTGGGTGCCTTGACTGTGTGCAAGGCATCATGAAATCTGAGGATTACCAAAGGATTTTGGGTCGCACTGTAGGGCCCAGTGTCAGAAAGCTGGGTTTGCGTCCAAGATCCTGGGTCTTCCAGCAGGACAATGACCCCAAACATACGTCAAAAAGCACTCAGAAATGGATGGCAAAGAAGCGCTGGAGAGTTCTGAAGTGGCCAGCAATGAGCCCAGATCTAAATCCCATTGAACACCTGTGGAGAGATCTTAAAATTGCTGTTGGGAAAAGGTGTCCTTCCAATAAGAGAGACCTGGAGCTGTTTGCAAAGGAAGAGTGGTCCAAAATTCCGGGTGAGAGGTGTCAGAAGCTTATTGATGGTTATAGGAAGCGACTGATTTCAGTTATGTTTTCCAAAGGGTGTGCAACCAAATATTAAGTTAAGGGTGCCAATACTTTTGTCCAGCCCATTTTTGGGGTTTTGTGTGACATTATGTCATATTTGCTTTTCTGCCTCTGTTTTATATTTGTTCCAATACATACAAAGGGAATAAACATGTGTATAGCAAAACATGTGTTAATGCAATACCTTTTTTGTGTGAAATACTTGATTTTCAGGAAAAATATCAAGGGTGCCAACAATTTCGGCCATGACTGTATATACACACACACACTGCATATATAATTTTTATATAACTCATATACACACACACATACAACACAGCAATTATTTGGACTGAAGTCTATTGTACTACTGTTATGTTTTTGTATTATTGTAAGGCACAGGAACATGCAAACTCTGTACAGACAGTATCCATAGCAAAAAAAAAATTAACAATTTTACCTGATAAAAATTACTTTAACTTTAGATGGTGCACACTTGATAATAGATGAAGCATTCTGATGACTTCTCCCATATAATATTTGTCCATTAATCTAAGAAAGGCACATATGCTGATATTAGAACAGAACCTCTAAATATACACAAAAAAAAAGCAGCAGGCGCATGACATTTTACCTCAATGGAGGCATCTTCAAAAAAAAAAATGAGCTAGGCATTCCAAGGGACTTTATTATGCCAAAACAACACATTTGGATATGTTCTCCGTTTGTATTATTTATGAAGTACTGCCTTTTAAAGGAAAGCCAAAACTGATAAAAGATTAATTAAGATACCTAAGCCTTCAATGATTGAAATAGAAGAACCTTTAATCGACAAGGAATCTTTATTTCCGTCTTGTTCATAAGTTGCTCAATAGGATTCAGAATCTGCATTTACAAGTACAATGGATGTATTCACTGGCGGCTTATTGACATATACTTGCCTCTAATAACTCATCGGCAATCTGCAACCGGCCATCTTTGCCAGCTGCTCCATTTGGATCTATCCCCACGATGAAGACGCTCATTCGTGATCGGTCTTTGTTTCCAGCAAGGCTCAGGCCCAATCCAGTCTTCCCTTTTTCCAATTCTATCATATGCAATTCTCCTGGCAGGTTTCCATACCGCTGTGATATCTTTCCTAAATGGGAGGAAGAAGCACTAATTAACAAGTCCATCATACTAAGAACAGACATGAGTAATTAGCTCTTTGCAGCAAAATTGGGATAAAAAATGTGCAGAGGTCCCCTAGCAACAACAACACATTATTACCACCATTTCACCATAGAGAGTGGCTAAAAACTGCTATCTTTAGATAACCTAGTTACATTTATGTTCTGTGTGCAGCTTTAGGACTTCCCCGGTAAATAGTGAGTTTAGACAACATTAAAGTGAGGAAAAAGTCAAATGCAAAAACCCAGTGCATGTGAGAATAGAAAAAACCAGGAAAGATTTTTTTAATAACAACGACCAAAAATAATAAGTCCTAAATCAGTATGTCCTCGCTGCAATATTCATACTTACATTTTACTTTTGTACTTCATGAAAAACTGGTTACCCTAATGAAAAAATACATAATAATAGGAAACAGTATGCTATGGATTGCACGGTAAAGTATCTACAAGTTCATCTCAGTGTATAATATTCCATGAAGCTATTAGCAAAATGTAAGCAACAGATGAAAATTACCATTCAAGAACATATATAGCTCCACAACAATCATTTCAGACAAGCAGTAGGAACTCTTAAACGCTGAAAAGCTGGTAAAAACACTGATAAAATCCATGGGAGCCACTTTAACTTCCAATAGATTTGTATTTCTGTTTGTCCAATCCTACGATTTTCACAGCTCTATTACACAGCAAAACCCTGTGTGCCAGGGAGGAGGCTTAATTTTTCTGTGCTGCAGCTAAATTTGCTTTACATGTCTTCTCACTCTTCTTGCTTTCTCTCAGCACAGTGCTTCATAGAACATGAGCACTGCAGTATCACTGACTGGCTACTTGTGCTTCTCCCTCTCCCAGTCTGAGCTCTGCTGTAACAAGGTTGCAAGAGACTGATACCACATCAAATTCATATATGTTTACTGCTTGCACAGTAAATGAATGTAAATCTCATCAACGGGGACCCAACAGAAATTAAAACATTAGTTATGACTAGAACCTCTGCTTATTCTTTAGCTCTTGTGCCCCATTGGAGACATCCCGTCACTTCCCTCTAGCTCAATGCTGACATCAGGATAGGACATGAGGCAAAATGTCTGCAATGTGAACACAGGTACTAATACAAAAGAGTCAGGGTCTGCCTTTTCTCTGTATTTAAAACTAAAAAAAAAAAACATTTTGCTACAATCTACACTTTGTCCAATTTGAAGAATTTTGTCATGCTTAAATATGGAGGTCTACCATTGCAGGCCTCCTTCTACAAATTCTTGTTGCATGGCTGTTTTGCTGACCCAATGGGCCAGTGCTTTCTTTCACAATCCAGGAAAGAAAGCTAGACAAACGTATCTGTACACTTACTACTAACAGACACAACATTTTCAAAACTGTCATCAGTGGCAGCCTTTATGACAGGCTTCCTTTAAATACAGAGTTGGTTTTATTGGCAAACTGAAGCTCCAACCAATTAAGATCCGTATACAGAAGTAACATATTTTCACTGAAAAAGCATTATGGAGCATCAGGTATATTTTCCTTGCCATTAAAGTTTTCAACTCACTCCAACTGTAGCCAAACTCATCTTCTTTATCAGGGTCTCTAGAAAAAGTACTGGTGGTCATCTGAACACGGCCAGCACTGACTGGGGTGAAAGTCGTAGATACCGGAGTCAAGTTTGAAAAAGTTGTTTTTTCTGTCTCAGAATCCGAATTACTGGAAGCCTAAAAGAGATTAGAACAAACTGCGTGACACATACTATGTTATACTCATATACAAATTTAATTACAACACATTATACTAAACGCAACTAAACTTCAATTTTACTTATAATAGAACCGTGGGGCCATGTGGTAGTTCCTCCTCTGCAAATGACATACTGTGATGTTATATTCGAAAGGTAACGGTATAATCATTTAGCGGTTTGTTTACCTAAAGCATCTTGTAGAGTAATGTGTTGTTATCAAGTCAAATTGTAGTAGAGGGAAAAAAAGCAATTTCTAAATGCATGCTGAACGAAGTATGTACAAATTCTACCCTCTGCACTAAAAATGAAACTGCTTAACAGCACTAGCTAAAACCTGGAGGACTACTTTGTACACTAGCCAATACATTCTGGAGATCCTAACTCTTGGAATTATTGATATTGTTTCAAAGTTCAGAGGTTGGAGTTTTACTGTCTTTCACAGAGATGTGGACTCTGTTCCTCTATGCGATGGCTATAGAGAGAAAATCTGTTGAGAACCAGTGGTTTTGGAAGATAAGCATCAATGAAAATGGGTATATGGACACAAGGTGGAAGACATAACTTGAATGACACAGGATTGGTCTTGGATGATTGGTCTTTCAAAAGGGCCAATAGGGCCATGGACAAACTTAGTCGAGGGCATCTTGAGGCAAAGGTTCCTCCAGGTTACCTCCAGGCTGGAAGTCAGGGGTTTCAGTGCAGTAGTGATCAGCAATGTTTTGTATCTGGAAATAGAATTGAGAAAATGCTTTTGTACTTGGGACCAAATTGCTTTGAAAGAGGTCTGCTTGGTAGCTATAACATCATGTCATGCCAATGGGACTCAGGGGTGGTTACCATGGAGAATCTCAGTCCTGAGATTCAGTGGCACCAGGGTTTTGCCTACAGCAATAGAGGATTTCATGACAGAGTTCACTACCAGAATTCGAGCAGCAGAAAAAATGAGCTCTGGTTCAGAAGAGTACTCTTGTGGGGATTAATGGGACAGGAGAATTTACCTTTCTCAGGTATTGCTGGAACTGGGTTTGTATGTGATGTCAAAATTAAAGTGAGAAAAAAGGGACCACTGAGCCTGCCCTGGATTGGGTGTTGAGCAGACTGGAGACAATGTTCGTTTTTGTAATTGGTAAATATGGCCAGATGATGTGGAGATATTCAAGAATATACTGCCATTTCTCCAGGACATGCTGGATAGCAAAACAACTCTTTTTTTCTGCTTGTGTAATTTTTTTTTTTTAGCAAGGAAAGCTCAAGGATGCTTCTTGCCTTGGAAAGTCTGTAGAAGTACGACACCGAGGCCCACATCGAATGTGTCAACTTTCAGGCAAAAGGGTTTAGCAGTATGTGGCTCATGTAAAGATGATCCATTTAGAAAAGTAGATCAGCACCTTTAAGGGTCAGGGCAGTGAGAGGTGCCATCAGAGAGGAGTATCCTTTGAAAAAATTACACTAAACGTTTGTGAAGCCTAAGAATCGTTGAGTTGCCTCAAGAGAAGAAATAATCCAAAATAATCCAAACAATCCATGTGATATAACTTTTTCTTAGTGATTAAATAACGAGTTTGTGTGTAAAAAAAACACATTTTATACGTATGTCAAATTTATGATTTTGATTTTTTTTTTTTAACCAAAAAATAAATAAAATACCAAATGCAATTAAAATAACTCACACAGCTAAAGGAACTGACCCTTATGTGCCCACTCAGAAACACAGCAAGGTTCTG
The DNA here is from genome assembly GCF_062004578.1 of Staurois parvus. Classification (NCBI taxonomy): domain Eukaryota; kingdom Metazoa; phylum Chordata; class Amphibia; order Anura; family Ranidae; genus Staurois; species Staurois parvus. The sequence continues at coordinate 8,924,323 of NW_028317994.1, read as the reverse complement.
CTCATATGTAGAATGTACTGCTCCCCAAGCTCCTTTCAGGCTGGCATGCAGAATTACTAGATCTGATGGTACTACTATTTTGGAGCCACAAAATTTACATAAATGCAAAGAAGCAAGCATATTTTATTTCACCACCACCTTTCAGCTCAATGATATGCGTCCTCAATCCTATCCTATGCAGCAGTATCTGCGGTACCCTATCCTATCATATCTGCAGTATCTGTTGCCTGTCAAATACCCAAATTGGAAAGAGAAACAGCAGACAAGAGTCCTAAAATAACCAGTTAAAATGAGCAGATGGCCAACTCTATATAACTGTGTTCCTTGTCCCTTTCTTTTCATATCTGAACAGATATATCTCTTAAATAGCATATTATTGCCCAATGCATGCATAGTTTAGAATGCACAACTAAATAAACTGAAAAAAATAATAATAAAACATATAATGCATAATAAAACAATTATACTGGTTACATTCCATCATGCAAGAAGGCAGGTGTTTGTTTAACTTAAATACAGGGAAAATTGCTCTGGGAAGCCTAATCAAACTTTATGTAAACACTATACTTCCCAGAGCAATTTCTCCTGTATTTAAATGTACATGCGCTTACATGCATTCACACCCGATTACATATGTTCAGATGCACTTAAACGCATTCAGAGTATTTAATCTGCCCCAGGTGCAAAGATTTAAATTTTTTTATTTATTCTAAATGTAGCTAAACTGAATGCACTTGACTACAAGTAAACACAAAGTGTGCATTATACCACTTAAAATCATTATGTGCATTTAAAAATGTCCTATAAATACATATAATCCCATGTCAGTTAGGTCTAACACTGTTAAGGAGAGTTTATTCAGAAAAAAGGTAAATTCCTTCAATTTCCAGAGGGGATATTTAGTGATCACTTAGTTTCCAGTTGACTTTAGGTCAGGGCATAGTCTAGAGCTGAACACTACACAGAACCTTCGCCCTTACTTGAAATCAGTTGTACTGCCATACCTTTTTAATTTTATGAGAATGTATTGCAGCACCTCCTTTAACACAAATGATGTAATGCTGCCCTAAACTCTCCAGTGGAAATTACTGAGACTGATAGAAAACCTCTATATTATTAGGTGGAAAGAGACTCTTTTCTGAAAAACATCTAACTCAATGAGAAATACTCCTTATAAGGACAGTCAGCACAACAAAACAAACTAAAACAACAATATTAAAATAGGACAGCAAGTGCATATGAAACTGAATAAAGCATCACACTGTAAGACTCACAAACAAGCACATACTGACAATGGAAAATTAAAGTCACAAAAATTTAAATTTTCTCTTTCAGACAAACCTTAAATGGCGTGGGAGCAAAGGGGTTAGTTGGGGAGCAACGGAAGGCAATTCTAACCGGATTCATTGTGCCCTACAGCAACAAGAGAACAGAAACTTTCACCAAAATACAGTCTCTTCTTCACAAGTGAATCATAAAAGATGGGTCTGGCACTAAGAACAAGGATACTGATTTAAAGTGAGGACTGTCAAAAACACTAAAAACAACCAGTTTATATATATATATCTATATATATATATAGATATATATAGATATATTTATATACATTTTATGTATTTCAATCAGAGTAGTTCATACTGCACCAATCACCTCCACCAAGTATGTGACAGTGAAATCCCCCATTGCATAATGGAAGGGGAGTCTTAAGCTGGCTATGCACTAGAAGGCTTTTGTTAATTTTTTTTTCTGTTTTAAAGTTCATCTTTGTGAAAAAAATAAAAAATGCATATATTTTTGCATTTACTTTTTTCTTATAGGAGCCTGCCGACAAGCCCTACAGTTTTCTGTCTGTACCTCCATATGGGCTGTCAGTTTGAAAACTGCAGGGCTTGTGAATGAATTAAGAGGACATTCATCAGCGCCCTTGCAGTTAATTGAGAACTACAAGCCATCTGCAGCAGTGGAAGATGGGACTTGTAGTTTTTCCATTCACAGATTGTAAATTAATGACGCGGCTGTATGGGCCGATGATCATAGCTTATGGTTTGTTCAGCAGAGTCTGCTAAACAGTTTTGCAATAAGTTCATGGCCACTGAAGTGACCATGAACTTACAGCAGAAGGAGCAATGCAATGTCCATATGGCATACTGACCTGACCAGCTGGAACAGTTCTATAGGTCCGTACAGTAAAAGGGTTAATAGACAGTGCACCCCTGACACTAGTGTTAAAGAACTTTAGAGGTTTACCAAAGAGAAAGCAAAGTAAAAGCCATTTATCAAACTCATCCCGAAAGCTTGCATTTTTAATAACTTGAATTAAACTTTCTGTCTTAATGAAACTTTGTACTGGGCTGTCATCACTTTTGTGTGTAAATTGCAGCTTGAGTTAAGCAAGCCATTGATGATGTGATTTTTTTTCCTTCAACCTTTGTTTGCTTGATTGGTTGCTTACAACCAATTACTTGATTCCCCCATTAACACGGTCAATGTTGATGGGGGAATCCCTCCCACAGCTCTGTTGTGTTCTGCCTGCGGCAGAACACAATATTCACTGCTATCATCTGGTGCCGCTGGCAGTAATCACAAGCAAAAAATCCAACAGGCTGGTTGTACTGAAGCAGATCAAAGGATGAACTTCAGTACAACCTGCCTGCCCATAGATAGATTGAATTCAATCTATCTATGACTGGCTTTAGAGCTCTGTAATCAATTTACTTATAGTATCTGGATACCCTAGACCAGGGGTCTCCAAACTTTCTAAATTAGGGGCCAGTTTACTGTCCGTCAGACATTTGTCTCAGTGTCAGTGGGACGAATGGTGTCCCATGTGTAGTATTAGAGGAGTAGTGTCCCATCATTAGTGTCAGTGAAATGAATAGTGCCCCAAGGGCCAAATAAAGGCAAGCAAAGGGCCACATCTGGCACACGTCCAGAGTTTAGAGACCATTGCCCTAAACAATAGCCTAGAACTTTACTTGCTAGTTAGAAAGTACATATTTATATGCATTATTCCATACCTACGGGTTTAAAAAAGAAAGAAAAAAAGTTTCAAACATCTATAATAAAAAACTATCTATCAAACCACTATACATTCCTTTTAAGGTCAGTTATAAACAAAATTACATCAGCTTAACATTAATAGCATTTTTTTATATGCTCTTATAGTAATTACCCTGCTGATCTTGTATGAAAAGTATATTCTGACTGTAATCTACTGTGTCTACTGAGGTTTGTAAAGTAATTAAAATGTGTAAAAAAAAATCTAATCCACTAGTGGGATGAACTGCTGGTTAGGTAATGCATGTCAGCAATTTATCTCCTCCCTAGCCTGGGCAACAAAGATGAGAATCTATAGATATGGAGGGGATAGAACAAAACGTTTCTTGTTTGCTCTTTGGACATTCAAAGAAAATACAATTTATACAGGGAAGTCAGGAGAAATGTAAAAGCACATGGGTACCAGACATTCTGGTCAAGTTGAAATTGAGTATTATTTGTTTGTTATATTACTGTATATGTTTTTTTTAATAGAATCATAATGAAGGGTTGTGTTTAACATTTCCATACACAAGGAATGATTACTGCTCATTCTTATGAATACTGGATGACTCCTGGGCTTCCAGAGACCTCAGACACCATAGGGAAGAGAGCCCATAAGAGAGATCTATTGGGTAACTGTTTCCTGTTCTGGAGTAAGACAAGAACTAGGTGTGTAAGCTGTGTAAGTTGCATATGTAGAAAGGTGACAAACCTAAGCAACTCTAAAAGCAATACAAAATAATAGTGAGGTTAATACATAGAAAATATATAGATCATATATTACTATTAAAACAAAAATGTAAACATTTGCACTTGCTACTGCCGTTAAATGACAATGTATTATGGGTTACAGAGTAGCGCACAGTAAAAATGGCAGATGTAAACTGTAATGAGAACTGAAAGCTACAATTAAAAAGTTAAAAACATCCAACCTTGTTAGTGTTGTACTGGGAGGAATCAGCAAATGGGTTAGTGCAGCTGAGGAGAGGTTTAGTACCAAATGTGCTCTGTAAAGGCAAGCTTTTACTCTAAAAAATAAAAATAAAAGAAAACGGAGATAATTATAAATGTTATTTTACATTAAACAGAAATGAAGAATGGTGTTAATGAAACCTTACAAAACCCAAGTAAGGCCACTCAGCAAAAAATATGCATGAAATATAATAAACATGAAGACAGATCTCACAAAAACACAGAGTACAAAGAGGCACATGCACAGCTCCAAATTCATCAGAGATTTCATACATTTAAAAATGATTTAAAATATCAAGGTGGTTTCAAAAAGCTACTGTGTACCTACAGCCCCTCTTTTTTTTGGTTATGGAGGTAATGGGGACAGGTTCAACATTCTGACATATTTTTGCTACTAAGACCCTTTTGAGCCAATTTTCCTCTCTGCCTCACCAGGTGGCAAACTTCTTTAGAGGGGGCAAAGGCAGCAATGCAAATCTGATAGAACTTCTAGCACTCATTTAGTTCTAACTTTCAATGGTCCAATTGGGTCCACCTGAAAAACAGACCCTCCATTTTCCTCTATGAAGCAGTGGGTGTAAATAGACATGTGACACAGCAGCTGACATTCAATCTTAGCCACATAAAACAGACAGATGGGGGATCTGTTCCCCCTCCGTCAGATGGCAGTCGCGTGTAAACAGACAGGCCTATTCTCCGTTTACACCTGACTACCCGTAGAGGAGAATGGGTTGAGTCTGTGTCCACTCTGCATAAGCGAAGTGGACACGGAGCAGTCATCTGCCTGATGCCCCACTGAGCAAGTGGACTCATGGTGGAGTCCACCTCGTGTGAAAGGAGCTTTAGCATTTTTATTTTTGTTACTATTATTTATAATAACAAAGAGTGCTAAGGAGTTTTTCTCCTCCATATAGTATTCTTCTGTTTCTACTGGTCAATGCAGATAACATTATAATCCCAACAGAGATAATGTTACAATGTGAGCTAAGGAATCCCATGAGGCTGTATCCAACTAATGTTCTATAATTTTAAAAACTCCAATTATAAATATAATAATAAATGTTTTTCTACCACTGAATAGGACATTCGTAATGTCAACGGGTAAATTCCAGCTCATACCAAATTATTTTAAACAAATTGATGGGGAGGTGTATACTGTCCATTAAGATCTATCTGAACACCACCTTCAATAGGTAGTGCTAAGTGCAGTTAAACAGCCCTAAGCTGTTTAGGGCTCATTCAGACTGACGATTTAGCCTGCCCTCTATGCAGCACCACTGGCAGATGTGTGTGCATCCACCTTGAAGCTGTGTGCAGGCAGTCCAGAGGATTCGAAGCACAGGCAGCAGCTGCATAGACACAATCACGTGTCAATGTTTGACATGCTGGTAGGAGTGGGTAAATTGCTGTGTTCGGAACAGTGAACCAGCTCCAGCCCAAACTCTGATATGCAATTGTGTCCATGCAACCGCTGCATGTGCATCTACTTCTAAGGGCTGCCTGCACGCAGCTCAAAGGTGGATGCACACACATCTGCCAGCAGCTCTGCACGGAGGACAGGCTTGATCTCCCGACTGAATGAGCCCTTATAGGATTTGCTGATTCCTACTAGCAGCAGTCCTTTTGTACGTATACTAGACAGTTTTCCAAATGTAGTCTATGAACTGTCCACATGAGTACTTTTGCACTGAACCTGGCAAACTGACAAGTGTAACCTGATACAGGTGGGGTCCTGTCATCCACACTTACCCAAAACTAACATACTGTAATGTTTCAAGGCATTACAACATGCTATAAATAAACAGAAAATTAATTCTACACCAGGGACTAATGTGCATTGTTGTATGCTAGCCTTCATATCATGTCAAACTAGCCACTTTGTAGCCGTTATAACATTTTCTGCTTAAAGACTTACTTCTTTATGCCGCTACAAGGGTGACATAATTATCAGCATCTGCAGATGATAACAAGAGCAACTACTGAATTTAAACATTCCGTAGTACGCTCCAAATACTGCCAAAATTCACTCAACAACTGAGCTACAAATTGCTGAAATTGTTGTGACAAAGACCTTTCGTTGGCTGCCATTCAATAATTTATTCCTTGCATTAAAACACCAATAAGAGTGCTTCTGTAGATGTTAAAAAGTGGTTTATGTGACCTGGTCCTTAGAATCAACCCTGTCTGGGTTTATAATGGGCTCTGGCCAACGTGACATGTTGTGAAAACATACATTGTGGTTAGGAGGCTGACTGACGACAGTTCAGTGAGATGCTATTTTAGCTTTGTGACATATCTCTGCAACATGGCTGTCCAAGCATATCAACAGTAGGGACGGCATGGTTTTGAATCATGATAGTTTACAAAATACTGCTGAATACTAATGACTGCTGCTGCTGGATAAGGAGGTGAACAGACAAAGACATAGTACAAGTGTTTTTATAGGTTTTGTATACTTTAAAAAATACTTGGAAAAAGGGCCCTGCCCACAAGCTTCATAAAAATGCAGGGCAGCGATTTGGAGTAGGACAGAATAGGAAAAGCTGAATCAAGTAGGGACTGGCACTTTCTAAGTTTAACCTCCAGTGGTTAAAAGAAGCAATGGAGATATCTTCAGGAAGACAGACCATTGAGAAATCTAGAAAAGCAGACTGTGTGAATACATATCATTATATGGAGGTAAATAATGATTGTTTTCAAAGTTTCTAAAACAGGGTGAGGTTAGAACTATTGGTGTACCTAATGACAATCAGCATGCAGTTGTAAGCAAAGTATTTACCTTGGATGAGTGATGAGAAAAGGGGTTAGTAGGTGGATGTCCTCTGTAAGCAGAGGCAGATGGAGAGCAATACAGAGACTCAGGCTAAAGAAGAAAAGGGCAATTAGAAAGGCATTACAAAGAATAATTAAAATGCCACTAGAAAGGCAGCAATTAACACCCAAAATGGACCTAAAAGTATCACAGCACATGCATACGCTAATAAACAGAAAAGCAAAGAGAACAGAGAACTACTGCTGCATGGAGGTAAACTGGTCCTCTCATGGCTTGCAAGACTTGCCAACAGGGATGGAGTGACATTCCATTTAGCTCTAATACTGATAGCTTAGAGTGGGAACCATTCTATAGCAGAAGTTCCTGCATAATAAATTATATTCACATACATCTTTAAAAAACAACAGACATAAGAGAATGCTTTTGGCCACAGCAGGTAACAATCTTACGTCTATAACAGTCATGATCATTTCACTGTTTTCATAGGGAACATAGGCAAACTGAACATTACTGTTTATGGAGAGCTCTGCTCTGTGAATTGTTAAAATGTGGTCTTATGTCTTCATCTAAGTCCACCTACCTATGTCAAAGGGTTTCTTTTGAATTATGCTAATTTTGGCCTGTTAGCTAAACGACAAAACTGACCGTAAAACCAGTCTGTACTATTACCCCCCATTCACACCTGAGAGCTGGAAGCTCAAAGCTCCAAAATGCTCAACAAGCCAAATTCCATTCTTTTAAAATTTGCCAATTTCAAATCTGAGAGTGTTGATGGTGGTAGCTCAACATCTGAATCTCAAAAAGGTACATGAGCAACTTCTGAAACAGAACTGGGAGTTTTTGGCCCCACTATCTTCAATAGGACCTTGCAAAAAACATGTGGTACACACTTTTTTCAGGCACTCCCAAAATAAAAGTCTATAGGGGCAAAATGCATGAAGCTGTCTCAAAGAAATATGGCACTTAACTGCAAGGGATAACAAAAAAGTTAACAAAAAGGTGCAAAAACACATAAAAAAGACCTTAAAATTGCCTACATAAGGTACATTTGAGCGTGAATAAGTGCTAAAAGTGATTATTGTGAGTGAATCAAAAAACAAACTACCTGATTTACAGGGGGATATTTTTGTAGTTGTACACATCATATGATCATAAAAATAAACTATACTAATTTTGACTCTATACAACACATACACACAGCAATAGCATGGCTCAAGAGAACTGCTTGGAGGTCAGAATCCCTAAAGTTCAGTAATCAAAGGAAATGTTGCCAGGACTTCCCTTAATCAAACAGCTGTTGTAATTACTGATCGACTGATTAAATGACCTTTGCAGGAAAACTCTGACAACATGACCTGCTGAGAGCAGCTAGCTGAGATGCACTGATATGGATAACTGGCATATTCTAGGCATCATATCCATGCAGTAACAGAACAATAAAACATAACTAGGATTTCAAGGAGAACATATGTCTTTTTTCCATATATGACTGCAAAATAGAATTTTATCAACTCAGTGATAGCAAAGGAAATGAATGATTAATAAAATAAACAAGCAAATGCGGTAACACATTGAATATTTCATTGTACTTACCCTAGGCCTGTTAATGATGCTTTGAACAAGAAAGACAACAGGATTGCCTGCTTTTCTTATGGCTTCCACTGCCTGCTCATGGCTTGCATCTCTTAGATCAATGCCATCAACCTAAACAAAAAGGGACAGTGGTTACTAAGGACAACTTGGAATCATCTAGTAAGAATCAAACATGACTCCAAAATAGAATGTTAAAAAAATTAAAAAGGTAAAAGCGGCAGTGACACCTGTTAAAAGAAAAGTAAGCCAACTTTGTCCGAACAGGAACAAAAAAAAGAGCAAAAACAACAGCAACAAAAAAAAGACATCCCTCCTCTAATTACTTTACTGATGCTTCTATTCCCATATTGATGTTATAAATAGATGTCAGTAATAGGCTTTGTATAACAAGTCTGAGTTCTACAGATTTATACTGTAAGTAATTTTCTAAACAGCTTTGCTGGTAGGATCTATACCTATAACTGGGGTTTTCCATGTTAATCTACAGCTTATGCCAGTCTGTCCACTCATTAAAAGCAAACAGAAAAGACAGCTAAAGATTCAAGGTAGTAATCTTGTTGAGAGAAATTACTGTCCTGCTCAGTCCATCCAACAGACTAAATTGGCTATACAGAGATAGCTTTTTTCATTCGTCCTGCAGCCTCAATGAAAAATAAAAAATTAACTGATTCTTCCATCTACGCCAGTGTTTCTCAACCTTTTTTCAATCAAGGCACCCTTTAAAGTTATGGACAGTCTCCAGTCGCCCCATTCTAAAATGTAAATGTAATGCGTCAACATTCAGACACATAGGACACCCAATGTTAGAGGCAATTTATTTTTCCAAAGCAAATACACTTTGCTACACTAGTACTGACTAGTATTCCAATGTTTCTCTTTTCCCTAGGTTTTTCTCCATCGCTCAGCTAATGTGACCCCAGTGCTGATGAAGAGGGTCAGGGGAGGGTCAAACAAAGATGCTGTGCGGACGACCAAAATCTTCCTTATCAACTGACAATGTCATTGACTGCTGGGATGCTGGCGGCAAGAAGATCATAATGGAGCACAATGAAAACTTGTGGCTTTGTGTAACAAAAAGGCAGGTTTAATCTACCTCTGGCTTGTACACAATTTCTGGGCAACTTTTTAAGCATTTTGCTAAGGCACCCCTGAAGAAACCTCAAGGCACCCTAGTTGAAAAAGTTATATCTACGCTATACAGTGCAGATGCGCAAATCTGCCACTCCAGCTATTGGAATATGACAGCTGGCCCCTCTGGCTGTCAAATACCAGTACAGCGACTGGTAAGGGCAGGTAAGTGAATACTTCCTCTTGAGTAAAAGAGGTTCTAAACTAATATCTTTTTTTCCTAGTTGTCTTTGTAAAAAAGAAAAAATGCATCAATGTAACAGTACAGCAACAGAGATGATCTTTACCATTCTGGAGTTATAACATAACATCCAAGACAACATTGACAATATAAGAACTGGCGGCCATCCTCATTTTACAAAGCCAAATAAGTTTAGTAAATGGGGTACACAACCAAACTGTGGTGTTTTGAGCCACTGGGTATGGCGTGATAGCAATACTTAAGACACTTTTGCTTCAGTCATTTTTTTCCTATTTTAATTTCTAACCTAACTTGAGAATAGAACAATCTCTTAAAGAGGAGATTCATGAGGAAAGGGGTTACTCTGAAATGTTGGGTTCTTCCTTTTCCTCTATCTTCATCAGGGTCTGGCTCTGTTATTCTATTCTGGATGCTGAATTTCCATATGTATTTATGAATATTATCTGCTATACGAATAAGTGGTGCTCAATGTATTCTTTTTGGATAAATACTGGAAATAAAAAGTGTAGCAGATATCTTTGCTGTATTATGCTTAGTGTGGTATGAACTACTTGGATATTGGTACGTATTGTAAAATAATGTTCAAAGGTGGAATACAATGTAATTGTAAATGCATTTTAGTACATGGCGTGCTTGCTCTATATATTTAAAATGATTCTCCTAGTACTGCACTTGAATCTGAAACAAAACAAATAGCTGGAAAGTATGCATGTTGAGTACAGTAACCATATTTTTTTGTTTATAATCTCTTTCAAGCGCCAGCTTGAAGATCTGACTGGTTGCTATGGGCAACACTTTACTCCAGTGCTCCTATAAATTGTCATAATATTGCTAGTAGTAAAAGTGCTTAGAAGCTTTTTTTTCCCCAGGTACCTACACTAATGCAAAAAAAAAATTGTGACATAATTTAAAATTAAAAAACATTTAGTTTGCCTATGCTGATATGAAAATTTCAAAGAACTATTATACACATTCACTTTTGATTGAGAAAAACATTACACATAAACTGTGCAACTAAGACTGGTAGTATGGAACAGTGAGATGACATGTTTTCTTCCTGCTACCTGCACTTGAAGGGTTAAATCCCCCACATTTTGTGTTCTAAGGCATTCAGCAATGACTGTTACATATGCCTGCACATTACAATGATCTTCCAGATGGTACCTCCACAATCCTATCTCCAGTTTTCAGAGTTCCATTTTTGCCTGCAGGACTGTCCTCTAGAATGTGTTTGATGAAGATTCCTCTCATCACTTCCCCATTGCTTAATCGGCTTCCCATGCCTCTGCCACCGACAATGCTGATCCCCAGAGATTTACCAGGCTCCCTCCAAAGCTCTACCCTGTGAGGATAAAGAGAGAAGAAAGAAATGCTTTGGATTATACTAGTTCAGGCCTCATGTTGTAGACAGAACTAAGAATTTGTATTTAGGGATTTTTGCAGTATACAGTAAGGACAATGAAATGCAAATAGCTGTATAAACCTTCTTGGAGTATTCCAGTTGCTGAATGCTGCATGTTCCAGTTCACTTTCTTCCCCTTCCCCTTCTTCACGCTCAGGTAGCTCTGGAGCATCACTGGAAAAATCACAAGCTTCTTTAACTTTTGTTTACAATCAAAATGCTCAAATTCTATTGGTATGATGTAAATGAGTGCTATCAAATAGAATTGTAGTGAAACAATCCAAATTCAGCGCAGAAGCTAAAAGCAGGCACCAAAAGTTGCCTTTACCAACTTTCCTTCATTTCCTACACCCCTCACAGAGCACCATACTTGTGTCACTCCATATGTCAAGGTGACTTCCATATCCTCCTCCCTGCACTGAACTGAATTCATTTAAGGTCTTCACTTAAATTTAATTTAACTACAGGTTGTTTTTAAGTCTCTTCTATGATATACTTAGGTTGTAAAGAGATTGATGTCCTTCAAATTCAATCAATATTTTCTTTTTTATCTTTTCCTGCACCCATAAGACAATCTAATAATTCCTTTTTTGCTTGAACCAGCTTCTGTGAAAGAATAACTCAAAATAATTCCACTTTTATAGTAAAAAAACTATTTTCCTAAATACAAATGAAAACTCAGACAAAACCTTTTTTTTACAAAGAATATGTCAACTGTAAATTGCTGTGTGGGTCTGCTGGAGAGCCTCCACCTCCAGGACCTTTGTGAACGTGTCAGAGATAGTCAGATGGGTAAATATTTAGAACCATCCATTTTTAATTATTTTTGTTTTGCAATCTCTATTCCTTTCTGTCCTGGGGATTCATATTCCCTTCATTATGTGCTCTTCTGTAACAAAATATTAAAAGTGAGAGATCTTTCCAATGGAATAACAGACACCAAAAAAAATCTACCCTTTTCTATACTCTATTCAAAATTCATTAACAAACAAAAAATTAAATTTTCTGGAGCTGGTCTTTTACATGGAGAGGCTACATTCTTATGCACCATAATGCATTCTCATGCAAATATAATTTTCAATACCAAAAATATTTTTTTTAAAATACACATGCAAATGTGTCAATAACGTCCTAATAATCCATTCAGAATTGTGGCAACTAGATATCAGCAACGCACTGCAGTTTTAGAACAGGGGCCACCATCAAGATAAACACAGCACTCCCTTTAACAGGCTTGGCTTTCTTTACCTTTGACCCTACAATGACACAGTCGCCTAATGATGCACTGAAAATAATATTTAGGAATGTTTTTTGTAAAGGGGTCCTAACATGCAAAAAGAAAATCTAGAAAACACAGTTCATGGCTCAACCTAGCAGCAACACAGGATGTATACTTGAAGTAAAACATTTTAGATAGAGTAAGGGAGGGTTATAACCCTGTCAAGATTTTTTTTTGCCTTCCATGAACCCTTTTGGAGATTTCCCTTCACTTCTTGTCCCATAGCTAATCAGGAAGTGAGAGGAAATCCCTGCCAATTAAGGGAATTCCTTGGGGATCCCCAGGTCACCAGAATTAGTGTCCCCAATGGAAGTTTTCCCCTCTATTACTTTTCTGGGGACAACCTTAAATGTGGGATTTTTCTTTTACTTTCGATTTTAATGCTAATGGTAAAAAGGACAAATTGAGAGGGTGAATCTCCTTAATGGGGACACAGACAGCAATAAAAACCGGACAGGTGTTCTAGTTCCTCTCAACTCCATGTAAAACAAAAAAAAAATCATACTTTAAACTAGGATTATGGGCCTGGCTGAAAACGATACACAGCATTTAGAGGAAATAAGTATAGTTCTAGTACTATCTTTTCAATAACAAACAGAAGACTTTATCAGTTGAGCCATATCTTTAATTATGGGATATATAATTTTAATCCCAGGGGAGAAGGGGATCATTTCTGTGCAAAATTCTATTTTAAATAAGCTAATCTGCCACATGACTGATTGGTTTGTTTTGCCAAATCAAGTCAAGTCAAGATACCATTCTTGAAAACAACAGCTTCAGTTTTTTCTTTTGCCAAGATACTTTTCATTAGTAGATGTTCCAGTTTGGCTTGATAAAATATATTGCTATATCACTTCTCACCTAGTGTTTTGTACAGGCAAAGGTTCAAGTGATTGTGTTCCTTCACTAAGTTGGCCAATACTTGATCGATATTCTTCCAAATTCTCACTTGGAACATATGTAATGCTACAAAAAAGCACACAGCATTAGTGCAAACACTGGAGAATGAAATTATTGTAGTGTGTAAATTAACAAAATGAAATAAATGAATTCACAGATGACCACATTTACGCATGAGGGGATTGCAATAAAAAATAAACAAACCTCTTACCAAGTCAACTTACCCAAAAAAGTTTTAGGGCTTTGAATTTTTTTCTGTTCTCACAATTCAGTCTTACTTGGATACATGTAACCTACAGTATAAACCCACAAACTAAAGACGGGAGACCCTATTTTTTTACGTCAATGCAATGATGATGTATCATCAACAATGTATGCAAAGGGCCTGACATTAAAGTGGAAGTCTGGTCAAAACCTAACAATACTTAAACCAGCTCCCACCCCCAAGACCTATACTAACTACTCTGTAAAGAAAAGATGTGTTTACTTACACAGTCTAAGGGCGCTCTGGTCCGGTCATCCGGTCACATGATTGGCTTTCAGCGCCAGCTTCAGGGGAGAGGAGGTACAGTGGACAGTGGATGTCCCATAAGTCAATGGGTAGAGCAGCGACTTCCAGCTGTTCAGGAGGAGATTCTATCATCTCCTGAATGGCTGCTTTTATTTTCTTTTAAGCTGAAGGGGGATGTTGCAGTGATATACCATGTCCCACTGACACAATTGGGAGAGTTTGACAGGCTATGTCACCTGTCAAACTCAGCATGCCAAGTTACATTTGCCATGGCCTCGAAGCAAAGCATCATGGCCATGGCATGTGTATCAACTCTTCCAGCTGGCATGCTAAGCTGGCCATATACAGTCTCTACTACAGTGATCTATTTCCAGCTTCTAGAGGGACCCCACAGGTATGGTATATGAATAGTTACATTGATCCAAGCTGGACCAATCTAACTACAGTATATGAAAAAAATCCATACTTGGAATCCTTCTTTAAGAGGAGATTTCTCTCACATTTTAAAAAAAAACTCCTACTTCCTGTGGAGTCTACAGAAAAGGAAGTGAAGGAAGCAGATCCCCTGTTTCTCCCACTGCAGTGTTACCGGCTTCTCCTCCTCTTCCACCGAGAGACTGGTTTCAACATGTACATCCCCCACTTACCCAACCTCACCCCCGCCACTCCGATATCCCTACCCCCTATCCCCACCGCAGCACTGCCAGCTTCTCAGTGTCATTGTTGATCAGTTTCAGGATTGAGAACAGAGGGGGGATAGTAAATATCATATTTATCATCTCCTTCCTGTCCTCAATGATCAGTACTGATCACTCTTTGTGTTCATTTATAACTGAAGCAAAGTAAACATTGTTTTACTATGCTTCCGTTTGTGAATGAACATAAAGGCTCTGTACAAAGTGCTTCCTGTTCATTCGTTGAGTGTAGAGAAAGGGATTGGAGAACTGTGCCCCACCCCTAATCCCTTTCTTTGCTTCAAAGTCCTCCCAGGTGGGAGGTGGTGGCAAGGAGTTAAAGTCTAAAGCATAGATGGCTAAATGGGAAAAAAATAAACATCCCTTCCTGTTGGGACACTGTATTCTGACAGCAGCACTCTTTACAGATGCTGATTGACAAAGGTTCCTCCTGTCAATTAACTCCAAAGACCAGGGAGTAGGGGGGCGGGGCCAAATCCTGCTGTCTGTGTCAATGGATGCAGCAGTGGGAGTCAGAGGAGAGCCCGCATGAATGCCCCCATGGGAATCGGCTTCCTATTGGGAGCACCAGCAAAAGATGAGGAGCCAGGAGCGCAGGCTGAGGACCAGAGTAGAAGAGGATCGAGGCTGCTCTGTGTAATTCTATTGCACAGAGCAAGTAAGTATAGTATGTTATTAAAAAAAAACAAAAAAACCTTTACAACCATTTTAACCCAATACGGCTTTATCCTTTAGATTTAGTGGACATTTTGTAGGAATGTTGTAAGTTATGCTGTTTGTATCTGATAATAATGATTTTAGTACATCTTTAGTGTAAATCATAATTTTTACACATATCGTGAGACCTACAAAACCAGTAGCACCTCCTTTTTATTCTACGAGTCCTATGCTTTCAGAATATATATGCCTTTGGGAGTCTTTTTCAAACTCTGAAAGCTATAAGTGGAAAATAAAAGGGAAAATGGTCTGGCCACCTGACTTTAAAATTGGAGCGCAGGGTCTGGCTGTGACAGGTTTAATATCTCTTCCACTACAGCTAATCAAGCACCACAGACTGTGCTTGATTTGTTGTGCACCCAGCTTTCCAGCCAGGATTTTGACAGCTCTGAATCCAGAAATGCTCAGCTGAGCGCTTCCAGGTTCACACACAGCAGAAAAGAATAGGGAACAGATGTCATCCGCAAGTACCATAAAAGTGACTGGTTGACTTAGATCACTTTCACACAAAAGCCCAGATCCGACTAACACAGAAACAAGTTCACGGCTATGACTGCAGATGCAAGCTTGTTTTAACCGCTTCAGCCTTTGAACATATTAGACATGTCCAAAGAGCTGAAGAGGTTAAAGGAATTATGTCATGAAATAAATATGAAGGCTGAACCATTTCTGAAAGTTCAACTTGCAGGCTTCCCTGCTAATCCATTGGCTTCAATAATTTGGGCCTGACCTGGAACAATTATTAAGACTGCTAACTTAACCCTGATTTCACTTGCTACGTGCTTCCTCTAGTTGTGACTCAGAACACATTGATTCCTGGGAATCATCATGACATTTTATCTAACATTTTCAGGATACTGCCAATGGCAATTTATATATTTTTCATAGCAGGATTTGTTTACATGTAGTCTGCATTCTGTTTTTTAAAGTAAATGATTATTTTATGACTTTTCCCTTGCCCTTGTCATTCTACTGACCAATGTGGCCAGTAATGGAAAACACATTTAGACAGGTCTGTGGCATTTGGTGGAACATTACCTCAGGCAAATCAAAGCCTTAATGTATGTATATATACTATATATATGGTGCCAAGAAAGTGAGGGGAGAGTTGGAGTTAGAAAGTTAAATAAGATAACATTAAAGTCCATAAAAGTCACTATGCAAATGGCCTCTGTAGAGTGTAAGGAATTCACTATATGGTCTGTAATACAAGAAAAAAAAAAACAGGGAGGGCCACCAGCTAAGTATAGTTATTTTATTAAAAGCAAGGAAGAGTTAAAAAATTGCACTCACATAAATATGTACTGTAGGTAAAAGCATGATGTAAGAGCAGCCTATCGCAGTGCTCCATGATTGATGGCTTGTGACATCATGTTGCAGGATAAAATCGTACACATTTGAAGTCCAGCCTGAACCCTACAATGCTCTGTATATGATACCAGAGGATGTTACATGCTTTTAGTTATATATTTATGTGAGTGCAATTTTAACTCTTCTTTGCTTTTAATAAAATATCTACACATAGATGGTGGCACTCCCTGTTTTTTCCTGATTTACAAATATCAAAGCCTTACCCTGACCTATATCTTCTCTGTGTAGACTACTGGTCTCTGATAATGCCACGGTAGTACTAAAAACCAGTTTACCAACTACTCCTATAAAAAAAGACCACGGTGAGACTAAGAACCTTTTTTGTTATGAACATCTCAAAACACAAAATGTGATGCTACTCCTCTATAGATTAGCATAAAATGTAAATGACCAATGAACTAGTCCGCATAATGAGATATTTCCAGACTATGCTGTTGTGTATATTTTGCTGACTGCCTCCATAAAGAACCATTATATTTCTCGGAAAAAGGATATTTAATAGGATTTTCATGGAAAGGAATGAGTTACAAATTGTCAATAATATGTTCTTTCTAATAAAGACCTGAAGAGCACTGCTCTGACAGAAGAATACACGTAATTTCCATTTGATTTCATATTATGTGCTAAATTGAATCAAGGGAGATAAAAATACCATGAAGCCCACCAGCACCTTAATCAAGCATCACAGCTGGTGGCTACCAACACAAGTGCTTTGGGAATTAGCCAGTAAACATGACGATATCACAGCTAAAATGAATTTGATCCACTGCCTGGCACCTGGGTTTTTTGACTGACATCCAATGAGTAGGAGTCAGATAAACAACTCATGAATGCATGATCAAGATTTTGCTTTCAATACAAAATGTGTTGTCTATAGGAGGAGGGGAGAAATGCTTTTTCTTCAGATTTTTGCTTAATAATAAAATCGAGGCTGAATGCTTAAAAGTAAAAAAGTTGCCATTTAAACTTTCTATTTTCAACTTAATAACAAATATCTTATTGATTAATAATGTTTTTATTTTAGGTCTCACTTCATTTATTTACATCTCGGCTCTAACTTGTTTGGTTTGTAGTGTACACATGATGTGGTCAGTTTAGACCAGTGGCTTTCCAGCTTACACAGATATCTTTTTTAATACTGTCTTTTGAAAAGGTATAAACTAACTGAAGGAGCTTTAGAGTCCTTTATGAATTTGGTCTGGCACCCCTTTTGTGGCTTAAAGAATACGTTCACATGTTGGGAAAAAAATCATAACTACACATATTTTTGCAGTGGATCACAGGTGCAATGTCAGGCTCCTGCAGACAAGCCCTATAGCTTTCAATTTGTACCTCTGTATGGACTGTCACTTTAAATGCTGCAGGGCAAGTGAAGGAACTACAAGTGCACTCTCAGTTCACTGAGAACTACAAGCCACCTGCTGCGGTGGCAAATGGGACTTGCAGTTCTCTTATTCACAGATGAATGAATGACACAGTGTGTGTTGAAAAGTGACAGTGGATGTGGGGAGAGGAGCTCATGCCTGCTGTAATGGTGGGGAAAGTGGCAGTGGGGGTTGAGGGGGGGACTACTGGAGCATGTTAATCGTTACACCCTAAATATGGATGTAACATGCTTCTAAAGATGAAGTCTTTAAGCGCAAAGTAATGTTCCTGGGTACCCACTGGAGGGTAGCCCTGGCTGCATGTAAGCCTCCTAACCACAGCAAGTGAGCTCTCTGAATGACTTTTTTTTTTTAACCTTTACTACTCTATCAATAAGCATTATAGTCCTAGTGTGTATTGTATGTATACCTCCGCACCTTAAGCAAATGTTTGGGCAATATCAACATGTAGCAAATTAAATAAGAAATGTTTCTGCAAACTTTAATATCTAATTGCTGTTTACTGTGTTTGTTTAATTTTACAGACTAGTATTAAAACAACTGGGCAAGTACAAATGTTTAAAGCCCATCTCAAGGAAAAACTTTACAGCCTGTATACTAGCTTTAAGCACCATGTCAACCAGTAGCAGAAACAGCTCCACTAGCAGAAATTACAGCATACAAACATTTCAAAATTTCAAACATTAGAAATGACAGTTTTCAGACGTTTTACAGTTAATATGGCATTCTGGCTTTCATCATTTTAATGGTCTATGTCAGTAGGCTTTGGGCTTGTGTTGATGGTTTCAGTTTGACATCTATTTGAGATTCATCTCAGATCATTTAGAGTTCACTGACAGGTGCACTCGACTTGCTTTAACCACTTTGCATCCATAGAATGTATAAAAACATCTTGGATTGAAGTAAAGTATCATTTTTTTATAGCCAGCAATTGGCTGTTCATTAAAAGTGATCTGGGTGGTTCTACAGCCACCCGATCACCTTTACTGAAGTGAGAAGTGCAGCAAACACATCTGTTCCCTAATATTCTCTGTGTCTAATGAACCCAGAAAAATAATAATTTCACCTAAACCTAACCCCTAAATTTCTGTCTAACCCAGGGGTGGGCAATTCATTTACCCAGGGAGCCACATGAGAACCAGTGACTGTTGTGGAGGGCTGAACTTAATTCTCTTGAACATAAATTTTTAACCTGGTAAGGTCCGTAAATACGTAAGCATATAGAAAACAAACATCTGGCGCTAAGAATAACAGGTCTGAAATAGGTCTCTTTCAGATGGGCAGTGGTAAAATGGGTGTCTGAGCTACAGTTTTACTATCCCTCCAGCAGCCCACCAAAGTTCTAAAATAATAGCCGGACGTGGCTGTTTAACTCGGCACCACTTCCTTATGGAGTTCAATGGAGCTGCGCCATAACTACTTGCAATGACACAACTGCAGCGTGGTAGTATGGCAATATAGGGTAAAATTGGGTGGTAAACTCACCCAACTGAGTCCAATGGGGATACACCATAACCGCGTGAAATGCACATGACTGCAGTGAGGTAGTGTGGCATTATATGGTTAAATCAGGTGGTGAAGAGGCAATATAACTCACAATTTCCTGTCAAATGCCCACAGAAAAGCACTGTGACTGAAAGGAGAGAGAGCCTGAGATCGGTACAGCAGGGACTTCTGCAGATCCTTATCTGGAGTGAAGAACAAATGCACAGTTCTTGAGATTTGCAGGGTGTAAACATTAACACTTTGTCAGGTAGCAGAGTGGCAGGAGAGCATCAGGACGTCTACTTGACAATGTTCTCTCGACAGAAATGAGTCTCCGCTATGTACCAATCAGCTCCTCAGGCTCTCTCCTTCCAGTTCCCACAGATCAATGTGGCCCTGGAGAATAAATTTACCCAGATCTAGTCTAACCCCTCAACTGAACTCCTAACCGTAACCGTGCACTTTAGGCATATTATCATGGTGATAAATATCATTACAGTGATCCTAGTGCCAAAAATACAAACACACAAAATATTTCAAAGGCCCAAAAAATCATTGCCACAATAGAATGAAAAGAAAAAAAATGCCTCTGTCATACAAGGCACATCATTGGTGCCAAATATGCAAAAATGTCTGCCACCAATTTTAGCTAATCTGTGTTTAGCACATTCATTATACAACAAGTAGAATTGGTATTTGGGCCTGGACAAATTTTGCAGAGATCTAGTAGCCAGCTGAAAAAGTTAGGATTCAGCAAACAATAGTCAGATGCTATGGTGATTGGTATTTCCCAACCTTATTTTACTGACATATTTACATTAATTCATGAACTCAAAGTAAAGCGTGTGTGTGTGCATAAATATATCAGTAAAACAGACCCAGACAATTCCTGGCTGACGTTGCCCTGTTTTTTTTTTCTTTTTTTTGGACAAGCCAACGCTGACAGTATTGATTTATACTGGCACATAGATACAATCTTGTCCCCTATATCCTCTCAATCTCACAGTATTGACCCATACTGCTCCCTCAGTCTCACAGTACTTACCCATATGCTTTCTCAGTCTCATAGAAAAGACCCATATGCTCTCTCAATCTCTTATACGCAACACAAACACAGTGAGGAAGAAACTCTTGTGACTAATTGAGGAAATCAGAACAAATTAAACTGGATAGTGACCTACAAAAATTCTTCTGTCAGGAGTCTCTTGTATAATTACTGAACTACTGAACTGTTACAGACTGCCACAGACCAAACGTTATTGCACACATATCAAACTGTGAAAAATAAAGAAGAATTGAGGTGTATTCCCAAGGAAAATTGTTAATTTTTATACAGTTGTTTACTGTATAAAAATGAATCATGGGATATCAGACACAAAGTGATCTTGAAATTTTAAAGTGATTGTAAAGGCTTAAGGTTTTTTACTTTCATGCATTCTATTACCATTGGCTCCCACTACTGTTAATCACAGCCAGTGAGCCAATGAGGACAGAGAAGGGCCATGCTCCATGTGTGACTGGACACACAAAGCAGCGGCTTGGGAGAGACCCTACTCGGATGCCCCCATAGCATGTTGTTTGCTATGGGGGAACCAGGCAGCCACCAGCAGCAGGGGCCTGGAGTGCTGGTGGGGGACCCAAGAAGAGGAGGATGGGAGATGATCTGCGCAAAACCATTGCACAGAACATGTAAGAATAACAGGTTTGTGATATTTAAAAAAACACAAACAAAAAAAAACTTTAATATCACTTTAACTTATATTACCAGGGTACTGTAAACAACTGTGTAAAAATAATCAATCTTTGGCAGTGGCACATTTTAATTTATTGTTATTATTTTTGCAGTTTGATATGTGTAAACAGAAGTTTGGTCCATGGTAATCTACAAACAGGTTTTATTGCTCTGGTAGTGAAGAAATCATGTTTCTTCTAGGCACAATCTAGTGGTAACTGGAGAAGCTGTAGTCAAAGAAACTGCATATAAAATGCTCACAATTCCTGGTTGCCGGAGCACCTTCATCATTTTGTCCAGCCCCGTTTACTGGTTTTGATCCACATTCAAGCAGGTCTGTATAAAGCAACCAGACTTTTGCTGTGCATGAAAGTGGAAATAAAGGCCAAGTAAAATGTGATAAAAAATGATCTGGTACATGGAAAAGTAGTTTTGTAGGTTGCATAAAGAATTGGATATAGTGTCAATAAAAATATTTATTTGTAGTTAGGAACAGTGTAGAAAAAGTATATTATTAAATTATAGAAACACATTTATAGCTAAATTTAGTATTCATACATCTCTGTTTATGTAAATAAAAGTAGGATTTCATACTCACCATAAATCCTTTTTATGAATTACTGTCTACTGTCAGTTTATAGTACTGCCTACAGGATTATTGGACAATGGCAAACAAAAAAAAAATCTGTAGGCCAGACTAGAACAGCCTCTCCTCTTCCCAGCATAACATTGATTATGCTCATGCACAAACACAGAGAGTTGGGACTAAGGTCCCTTAAAGAGGTCCAAGAAAACCATTTTACAGTGAGTATAAAAATCCCTTATAAAAAGGAACTTGCCAACATGACCAGGACCAGGACAGGAAATCAACCCAATGTTTAAAATGCAGAAAAATGATCTTAAACTAATGAGAAATGACTGTACATGTGGGAGCACTAAACCATGGACCAGTCGAGATGCTAGTCAACATGAACCCACCAATGAGTGGAAAAAACAAATAACTCCCATTAGGGAAGAAAAACCCCCCAACCTGATCTGGTCAACAAGGAATGTGACCAAAGCCCTTAGAAGGAAAATGTACCAAAAAAGTAGCCTAGAGCAAAATGCTCTTGTAAAAAAAACAGCCAGCAGAAAGGCTCTAAATCTTTTCTCATCTGAATCATGTGGGTCAAAAAATGAGGAGAGACTGTCGGTGTAGACAAACACTTTATTAAGGAGAGACTTACAAACGACAACTTGTGAAGGGTGAGAAAGTGGGTCCTGAATCCACCTATAGAAGCCAGGACTCAATCAAAGTTGATTAGGGCATTCTCTATATCTGTCAGAAAATACCTGGTGCTGCTAGTACTGGTGAAACTAGTTTTTTCAGCCTGTAGATAGCTCAGGGTGACACAGAAACCTCCTCAGACATTTTGTACCTGCAACACAGAGTCTGAGATGCACCTTGGAGCGTGAACCTCTCTTGTACAGTATGTCCAGAAGCTACCAGTGGGAGTAACTGGCCTCCAAATGATTGCTCTTATGTGGATCAATGCAGATCTTCAATTATATCCTTGATGATGATATTAAAGATAGGTCTGAAGAGACGGTGTCCTTTGAACACCAAGGAAGACAGGAGTTGCTTGGATCTGCCTCTCAACATTTTAACTCTGCAAATCTAAATGGACAAGACAGCCATACAGTATAACACACAAGCTTGAGTGCTTCTAGCAAACCATTACAACTGAAGCGTAGGGCTCTAGACATCAACTGCACACACTATATCAGGAAGAGGTTCACCGTGAAGATACAGAGAGCTCTTTTGAAGGATTTAACCCATTCTGCCAAAGTATGACAGAGTAATATCACAGCCAGAACAAGCCTAAAGGCAGAGTCCGCCAGTGAAAACTGGGTGCCAAGAAGGGATTCTAACTGCTTGTCAGTAAAATGCTTGGCCTAGAGACTTCCTTGTTGAATTCAGATGTCAATGCCCCCCAGAAGTCCTTGGAATCATTGGGAAAGAGTGAAATGGGGTCATCTCCCATAGTGGGATCATCCCCTCTATGTGTATATACAGCACATTGCGAACACATGGTGGTGATGCAGTTAGCTCAGAGTACAAAGCATGACCTCAGATACTCATAAACCCATGCAGTTATTAGCTAATGAGGCCAAAAATAAAAGTGTGTATAACGAGCGCTCCGAATATTTAAATGAATAAAATTATAAATATTTGGGTATCCAGCAGCAATTGCACCGACATAGGATATCCTAAAAACCCAGTAAAAACAAATATAGATAGGTGCAGCTCTAAAAATGAATCCAACAAATAAATAAAATTACTCCACATATAGATGTATACGGTGCTATTGCACCAATCAAAGATATAAATACACAGTCTAATTAAGCGTGAAAAAGCATGCATACTTGACTTGGGAAGGTCAGCAATAACAGGTGGTGAAATCCAACTTCATCACTAATAGTATTAGTCCTTGTGATGTGACTCTGTGCACCAATCTTATAAAATGCACACTCACCAGATGCACATGGAATTTTTGCATTAAATATTAAATCACTGCGGGATCCCCCTTTAAATGGATCAGCCAGCCAGGAGTAAGGATCCTTCATCCGGACACCAGCCTCTTGTGCAGCTACGCTTCCTCTGGGGGTCTCCACGAGCAGTTGGCTCAGAGCCAAGCCATATATGAAAAAAGGCTTATAGTGTAGTATTTAAAAGGTTCAAATTTATTGTGGATTAATCTCCATATAAAAGCAGGTAAAAGTATCCAAAAATATCCTCAAACAGTGACGAAAGAAAGTGCACATAAATATATATATATATAAATTAATCTATCTACAGGTGGCTGTATAAGCCACTTTCCAAAATGGCCACCGGACCTGCATTCGGCTCTGGCGGCGTGATGTCACGACATTAGGGCTCCTCCTTAACGTGTTTCGTGCAATAGCACGTTATCAAAAGGGGTGTGCCTCTCGTCGAACGTCTCTATACAGTCTATTTATAGGGTAAAGACGTACGTACATGTGCAGTGCAGGACGCCCTTTTCTCTGAGTACAACAGGGCCACGTAGGTTAAGCCGCATGCGCGGTCTTCACTGCGGCCACGATTCGGGCAACAGCTGATCTTTAATCAGCTAATGCCGTACAGCTGAGAAAAGAGTGCTAGCTTAATGCCAATATGTCATGCACCCATCCAATGTGCCCCATTACTAATTACTACTGGATGGGTGCATGACATATTGGCATTAAGCTAGCACTCTTTTCCCAGCTGTACGGCATTAGCTGATTAAAGATCAGCTGTTGCCCGGATTGTGGCCGCAGTGAAGTCGGCGCACGCGGCTTAGCCTACGTGTCCTTGTTGTACTCCAAGAAAACGGCGCCCGCGCACTGCGCATGCGTGGACGTCTTTACCCTATAAATAGACTGTATTGAGATGTCCGACGATACGCACACCCCTATTGCTATTGCCCGAAATGCGTTGAGGAGCCCTAACGTCGTGACGTCATGCCACCGGAGCCGAATGGAGGTCCGGTGGCCATTTTGGAAAGTGGCATATACAGCCACCTGAAGATTAATATATATATATATATATATATATATGCATTTATGTGCACTTTATTTCCCTACTGTTTGAGGATATTTTTGGATACTGCTCGTGGAGACCCCCAGAGGAAGCGTAGCTGCACAAGAGGCTGGTGTCCGGATGAAGGATCCTTACTCCTGGCTGGCTGATCCATTTAAAGGGGGATCCCGCAGTGATTTAATGTTTAACGCACAAAGTCCATGTGCATCTGGTGAGTGCGCATTTTATAAGATTGGTGCACGGAGTCACATCACAAGGACTAATACTATTAGTGATGAAGTTGGATTTGCTGACCTTTCCGAGTCAAGCCTGCATGCTTTTTCACACTTAATTAGACTGTGTATTTAGATCTTAGATTGGTGCAATAGCACCGTATACATCTATATTTGGAGTAATTTTATTTATTTGTTGCATTAATTTTTAGCGCTGCACCTATCTATTTATATTAGCTAATGAGGGTCTGAGACCAGCGGTGACCAAGGTCACTGTAGATGGGCAATATTAATGGACTGGAGTTCAATTTTCCACATGGCTTTTTTGAAAAGCAGACGAAGCAGAAGGGCGATGCTTCCTCAACTCTGAAAGTTGGGAAAGAAAGCACACGCAATACTCCACTAAGTGGTTAACGTTACCACTCAGTCACTCAGCATTAACCCCATCAGTGGTAAAATCAGTGGAAAGTGGGATATCAAAAGCCACTCAGCAGTGCAAATAGCGAGGTAGATCCCAGTACTTAGCCTGATTGGCCTACTCACAGAGTGAGTCTTCAGAGCAGGGGCGGACTGACCATTTGGGAACTTGGGCACTGCCCGAGGGTCCGGGGTCAGTAGGGGGACCCATGAGATGCCCCTGGTACCTTTCATAGGCTTTTTTGGGTGTGGTTTGAGTGTGGGCGAGGATACAGGGGCCCCATGATCCCCTATTGCCCGGGGGCCCCAAGAGTTGCCAGTCCGCCCCTGCTTCAGAGACAGTTCAAGAGCAGAGGAAATGCTAACGCTGAACCTAAAAATGTGCTGTTAACTTGTTACCATAACAAAGTCTGGAAAGCACTCGATTAAAAACTCTAAGGGTCATTTCCAGGCTAGCCCAAAAATGTCCAGTCCAGCGGGGTCTAGGTAAGAAACTCCAAAGTTAGGCTGAGGAAGACTAATGAGGACAGTTGCCATGTAGAGACCAGCCTGAACAGCAATGTAGCATGGAATCTGGACTGAACATCTGAAGAAAAATTGAAGAAAGAAAAACTAGGAAAAATGGTTAGACTTTTCCTAGCAGAGCTGAAGAAAAGACATCTATCCTCCTAGGACACTAACAAAAAACATACTGGGATGAGGAGGGGTTATTCTGATCTGGTTTTCAGATTATTTTGTTTGCCCATGTCCAGTCCTTCTGTAGGCAACAGTATACCTTCCTGTGTCCCTCAATGGATGAGAAAGAAAGCACTGTGAAGGAAATTTACTAAGAGCAGTCAGAATTTGTGGCAGCTGTGCATGCCAGCCAGTTTCTGTCTTCAGGTTGTTCCGTTAGGCTTCATGCACACTGGGCATTTTAATAACACTTGTAACGTTAGCTGTGTAAAGTCATGTTAAAAACTTGAATTTTTCCAGTGTTTTTGTATTAGTGTTTAGTGGCGTTTTGCAGCTTTTTTTTCATATTTTCGCATTTGCATCTTTTAGTTTTTTTTACCTCCCCAAAAAATATTTTTTTTATAGTCAAAAAAAGTCCAAAAACACTGGTTTGCTGCGATTTACTGCATTTTGCCACGTTTTTACAGCTAAAAAACTCCTCTATAAACCCAGTAGCCCTGGGTTTTTTTTCCAGCCAGAAAAAGTCTCTGCCAAAAAACATTGATTACAGTCTATACATGCATGGACACATAGGATAACATGCTGGGGAGTTTACTGGCTGTAGAAAAAACCGTCAAAAGCCAAACACAGCAGCTGTAAAAACGTCCAGTGTGCATGAGGACTTAAGCTTGGAAAATGAACGATAGAACATGACTGGTTACGATGCACAGCTGATTCAGATTCTGGCTGCTTCAGTTTTGATAAATTTGCCTTTATATATTTTCTTTTGGAACTCTTGAAGCTTAGCAGCCTGTCAACAACAGAATGTTCTTTTAAACTTTCTATTTTAAATGACCAACAAAAAAAAAAGGGAAGTTACAAGAAGTATAAGGCTACAAAAATGTTTCTGTGCATGTTCCAAGGTTTACCACTTAAATATGAATGAAAAGCAGTAGCCTGGTATTGTCCTCATGAATTGTAAATAATGCATTCTACCCAGCTACACAAACATTCCACAAATTAAAATAAGCTCTTTGTGGCATACCTAGAGAATAAAGTGCACTACTCTAACTGGTGTGGAAGTGTGATGTGAAAACATAAAACAAAAACCCAAGGAAACAATGGCTGGTTTGTTTTGCTTGGTGATAAGGTTGGACACAGCAGGTGATACATTCTGATTTAGGAAATTAAAATGAATGAAAATACAAACACCACCAAGGTCTTTTTCATTTTCTTTTCTGCAAATCAAAGCTGCATCTACCTCTCTCCAGCTGCAGCTACTCAACAAGGAATGCAATTACTGCTTTCTTCAAGGAAAACAGTTTTAGGTGGGGAGGAAAGGATTAGGAAAAGATAAAATAGACTTTCTCCACATGCAAGAAACCCCCCAAGAGTCTGCATTTACACAAACAGCACATGCAATGGATGGAGAGGAAGTGGAGCAGGGTTCTTAAAGGGTTAGTGCAGGCATTACACAATGGAAGGCTTTCTAGAAATCGACTATGTATTGCTTTTATATTAAAAGAAAACTAGGCGAAAATAAAAAGACATGCAGGGGGAGGTTAAAATATAAGAAAATTAGCTAAAAATCTAAGCACAGTATTGCCATAGCATTTGTTTGCAGAGTGTATAACATGTTACTTAATAATTATAAAAAAAAAAAAAAAAAAGCTGTTAAAAAAGCTGTTCTTTTTTGGATCAAGCTATAGAAACAGTTATTATGAAAAATGAGACAACTGAACAGAAGACGATAAGCCATGCGGAGCTTTTGAATCACCGATACTCACACATAAAATGGGGCCTGATCATCAGCAGGTGCGGGAGAAGATCTAGAATGGGAAGCATATGATGCAGCATCTTTTTACAATAGTGTTAACAAATGCCAAAGCCTCGCACTGCATGTTTGAAGCATACATATGTAGTTAAAAGTATGTGCAATTTTATTTTGTCTCCTTTTTCCTCTAAAATCCCATCTCCCTTTCATCAACACCTCCCCCAGATAGCATCTGCTCTTTCTGTGTGTCTATAACCGTGATTATGAACAAGGATGGGGAAATGTTAACGCCATCCGTCTTTCTCTCCCTTGATCAGGAATTTATTCTTTAGGTGAGGGCAGGTGAATTTCATTTCAAACTGGTAATTATCTGACAGATGTTGGAAGCAGCTGCTGCAGTAGGCAAAGCCCTGGCTCTTATTCCAGCACAGATAGCAGAAGCTTCTGGCAAGGTGGATAGTGAAGTGGGACGACATGCATTCTGTGAGTGGCCGCACAGCTGGTTCTCAGTGCAAAACAACGCAAACCTGCAACCCTGGCCAGCTGTTTTAAAGCTTGTGATTCTCAAATTGCTCTATCCTTTCAATGAAAAAGAAAAACCTGTGGTTTAACAAAAATGCCAATATGTTCATCTTGGAAGTTTCCCCATTTTCATTCACACAAGGTTGCTGTAAGGTCTGCGGAGTGTTGCAGTACAGTTTTGTTGAATATTTTCTGTTTTTTCTAGGTAGCTTGAATGAGAAAATAGGTCTGAACCAAGCAATATGCTGGAGAATATTTGATGGAAGACACACACAAAAAATAATCAAAAAGGCAAATGTGCTCAAAAGAATTGTATGCTGTGCAAGAAGGAAACAGGTAGTTTTTAAAAGTTGAAATGAATTACTAAATTTAAAACTGGAAAAACAATCAATAGTTACTGAACACAGGGAATATATATATACTTCAGGTTACTAAAAACATTTCTGGCACATTGGAAACACTTTATTTCTTGTAACGATTTGGACATTAATAAGGATCAAAGAGATAAGGAGACCAGTAACCATGAACAAGTACAAATCATTCACAAACCACTTGTGGCTAAATTCTCACTGACTGCTAAAGAGTATAGCATAGTTCATTTACCAGGGAGTTCATGCTGTCATTTTTCTTTTTTTTACCTTTTTAAATATGAAAAAGGTAAGCACACTTTTGCACTAATCCCCCTCCACATAAATATACACAAACACCTCTTGCCCCTCTCCTCATAACTGCTTAGCAATGGAGATTATTGGTCAAGCCAGGGGAGAGGAGAAACAGTTTTACCCAGTCCCCTGCTCCTCCATGATCCAGAGGTGCACTGTCCCTCAGAGTGCTTGCATCCACAGCAGGACTATGGACCCTGCTCTGGTCATGATGACATCAGAACCCTAGATCGGTCAAGTGTTTGGGGGCAGACGCTGCAGACCGCTCTAGTGAGTTTATGTTATCTTTATTTTCAAAGAATACAAATTGAGCAAGCAGCCAGGTGATATTCTTTATGTGGACTGTTTGTTAGGACTGGAACTGTTGCTTTTTGACCATGAATTTGTAGCTGGTTTCCCACGTTTTATGACTTCTTCGTCTTCTTTTGCCCAAGATGTAATTTTTGTTTGGGCATCATTCATCTCACATTTCTACTTCCTAGACTAAGATGCTGGCCCATGCATGACAAAATTATGCAAGTCTTGAGGTCTGTCCGGTAGCCTTTGTATTTTTATTTGTATACAGTCTCCCTGTTGCTATCTGTGAATCTGACCAAACAAAGTAATTACACTCACAAAGTTTAGTGCCCAGCTGGTTCTCATTTTGTGGCATAACAATGTAAAAAACTATCACTGTCTCACACAGATAAAAATGTTGTTGTTATAGTCTAAGGCAGTGTTTCTCAACCTCTTTTCATTAAAGGCACCCTTTAAAATTCTACACATTCTCATGGCGCTCCACTCTAAAATGTAAAAAACTAAACTAATAGTTTTACATAATGCAGCAACATACACACATGTAGAACACTCAACGTTACAGGGGATGTATTCTTACAACGCAAATACACCGCTGATTAATAAAAAGTGACATCATCTTATAGTGACATATCAAAGCACATAACTAGATGAAAATATTATTATTATTATTATACAGTATTTATAAAGCGACAAACAGTTCGCTCAGCGCTGTACATTACAACGGGAGACAGAACATGCGACAGTACAATAACAATACAATGCGATACACGAGGAGTTCGAGGGCCCTGCTCCTTGGAGCTTACAATCTAAAATATATAAAAGTCCTTAAAGTATTCAAGCAGGCTGCGTCAATTTTCCCAAAATTGGAAGATATCAACAATTCTCATGGAAACTTGCATCAGTGGTAATAAGTGCTCGTGACTTCCGTGATATGGAAAAAAGCGGTGTGCTTGCACTCAGCAGACTTATGATAATATTACGCATGTAATATAAAGAGCACTGGTAGTCATCTAGGACCCGGTAGGTTAAAGGCAATCCAATGGTACTTGGTATAGCCTGGGAAAGACCTCCAGACTTCTCGGTGGATCTGCCACTCGGCGGGGGGAGAGCAGGGCCCCAATCAGGGTGTGGAGAAGGGAAGGAGGAAGGATCGTGTGTGGGGACACCGCACAAACTGGACCGGAGACAGAGGTGGTTTTCCTGCTGAACTCATCGGTTGCCGGGTATTAACATCAACAAGCATTCCCCATCCATTAAGAGGGTCCACCGAGAAGTCTGGAGGTCTTTCCCAGGTTATATCAAGTACCATTGGAGTGCCTTTAACCTACCGGGTCCCAGATGACTACCAGTGCCCTTTATATTACATGCGTAATACTATCATATGTCTGCTGAGTGCAAGCACACCCCTTTTTTCCATATCACGGAAGTCACGAGCACTTATTACCACTGATGCAAGTTTCCATGAGAATTGTTGATATCTTCCAATTTTGGGAAAATTTACGCACCTTGCTTGAATACTTTAAGGACTTTTATATATTTTCATCTAGTTATGTGCTTTTATATGTCACTATGACATGATGTCACTTTTTATTAATCATTGTGTTTATTAGGACACCACTTTTGTGTTCACCTTTTAGTACATAATATTGCGCATTATATGTCACTATCTCACTTTATTATTCTTTAAGCGCGCTGCATCTTAATATTATTTATGTTATAGGATTTTAGGGGTTAATCCTATGCAAGTTGCTTTTTATACCACATCCTATAAGCGCTCGCTTTACCATTTCATTTTAAATACACCTTTGCGCCCTGGCACTGACTATTATTACATTGTTTCTCTGTTCACTCACCCCAGTGCTGATGGAGAGGGGTAGGGGAGAGGCAAAGAAAGGATTCTGTGCAGGTGCCCAACATCTTCATTATAAGCAAATGAAGCCATTGGTTGTAAGGACACTGGTGGCTGGAAGGTGGTAAGAGTGCACAATGAAAACCTTTGGCTTTGTGGAAGTAAAAGGCAGGCTTGATCCACTCTCTGGCTTGTATACAGTTTTTGGGCAATCTTTTGGCAATTTGCCGAGGCACCCCTCAAGAAACTTGAAGGCAACCCAGAGTGCCTGGGCACCCTTGTTGAAAAAGGCTGGTCTAAGGAAATGCTTCCTTCCATAGGCTGAATGATGAAAATTATATTGCTGTTGTATATTGCAACATATCATCAATGCATTATTGCAGACTTATAAAGTTATTGAAAAAGGCCACTTTACGTTTGGCACACCATCTGGAAAGCATCTTGATGTTCAGACCCAATGCATGTGTATCATATCAGTATGTCAGAAATTATTCAGCTTATAAACGCTTCAGTCCTGCTCAAGCAGAGGCATTGGGAATGGCAGAATGTATGAATTTGATGTGGGGGAGATTTGGGATTTTAGTGCAAATGTAAAGTTATCAGTTAAATACAGGATTTTTGACTTACCATTAAATTCTTTTGAAGGTAATTAAGAGACACAGGTTAACGTTTTTCTGAGACATAGGTTTTGCTACTGCCTTTAAGAGATTGGATACTGGAAAACAAAACTGTAAGACAGCCTAGTATAAACTTTACCACTCCTAGGAGGTTCACGTCTGGCTTTTTTCACTGACAACAGAGGTCTTGAAACACCTCCAGGTGGGGGGACCACTTTCCTGAGTTCAGCTACACTATACTGCCAAAAGTATTGGGGCACCCCTCCAAATCATTGGATTCAGGTGTTCCAATCACCTCCATGGGCACAGGTGTATAACAGCACCTAGGCATGCAGACTGCTTCTACAAACATTTGCGAAAGAATGGGTCGCTCTCAGGAGCACAGTAAATTCAAGCGTGGTAGCGTTGCCACCTGTGCAATAAGTCCATCTATGAAATTTCCTTGATGCTAAATATTCCATGGTCAACTGTTAATGGTATTTTAACAAAGTGGAAGCAACTACGAACAAAAGCAACTCAGCCATGCAGTGGTAGGCCATGTAAAATGACAGAACGGGGTCAGAGCATGCTTAAGCACATAGTGCGCAGAAGTCTCCAACTGTCTGCAGCCAATAGCTAAAGACCTCCAAACTTCATGTGACCTTCAGATTAGCACAACAGTGCACAGAGCACTTCATGGAATGGGTTTCCATGGCCAAGCAGCTGCATCCAAGCCTTACATGACCAAGTGCAATGCAAAGTATTGGGTGCAGTGATGTAAAGCATGCTGCCACTGGACTCTAGAGCAGTGGAGATGTGTTCTCTGGAGTGACCAATCATGCTTCTTTGGCAATCCAATGGATGTGTCTGGGTTTGGAGGTTGCCAGGAGAAAGGTACTTGCCTGACTGCATTGTGCCAAGTGTAAAGTTTGGTGGAGGGGGGATTATGGTGTGGGGTTGTTTTTTAGGGGTTGGGCTTGGCCCCCTAGTTCCAGTGAAGGAAACTCTAAGGCGTCAGCATACCAAGACATTTTGCATGCTTTTCATGCTCCCAACTTTGTGGGAACAGTTTGGGGATGGCCCCTTCCCATTCCAACATGACTGTGCACCAGTGCACAAAGCAAGGTCCATAAAAGACATGGATGAGCGAATTTGGGGTGGAGGAACTTGACTGGCTTGTACAGAGTCTTGACCTCAACCCCATAGAACACCTTTGGGATGAATTAGAGTGGAGACTGCAAGCCAGGCCTTCTCGTCCAACATGAGGAAGAATGGTCAAACTTTCCCATAGACACATGCCTCAACTTTGTGGACAACCTTCCCAGAAGAGTTGAAGCTGTTGTAGCTGCAAAGGGTGGGCCAACTCAATATTGAACCCTACGGACTGAGACTGGGATGCTATTAAAGTTCATGCGCGTGTAAAGGCAGGCGTCAATACTTTTGGCAATATAGTGTATTGATAACAGAGGAAATCTGCCTGCCAATCTTCCACACCTGGAATGTGCATGTTGAACAAGACTGGGATGTGAAGTTTTACTAAAGCCAGACTCTGGTCAGCTTTTCTCTGTGCAGGGTTTGAACAGTGTTTTGGACATTGATTTATAGAGTCTTTTCCGATTGTTGGACCTGTGTCTTTTTTTCAACCTTATAAACTATGTAAATTTGCAAAGAACTTTCAGCCTTTTATCCACAGCCTTTTATCTTTAAACATCTTTTATCTTTAAACATCGGGATGTCCTACACAAAAACAGTTGAGTCTTGTTAATACAGGAGATGGCTGTATCTGCTACAGAGATGGCCCATTTTTTCAGGAAGCCATTAAAAAGATGAGCAAACACTTTGTCTGAATAAGGTCAATCACTATACAAAGCATGTTGCAGAAATGAGCATGACGGGAACATTTTAACACGCTGGGAACTCTTTAGATATAGCTAACACAGCCTGCATGTCCAAAGATGAGCGTACCATTTCCATAACGACCAAGGTGCTATCTTTAAGGTTAGGAGTTATGTCATCAGAATGAGCCTCCTCATGTACCAAGTCATCTAATAGGGATAGTCTACATTCCTAAAAAGTATCTACAGTCACTGTGGAGGTTGCGGAGCTAACTCGGCTCTAATTTTCCCCGTAAACTCACACATAGTTGCAAAGAGTGCCTCTCTGGAAAAGACAGAGGAGCATGTCAAACCTGAAGAAGTTACAGAGGACTCTGGGGAGTGTTGTGACTCAAGAGGGGGAAAGTGGTCCATGCTATCAGTGTCAGGTTCCTTAGGAGGTACACTGCAAGTCATTGCGGAGCTGTTAGTGACGTGTAGGCAGGCAAGGCCCGCAGGACCACTGCACTTGCACTTAAGATCTGCCATACTAAAGTATGGGATTTCCCACAATGGATACTCACAAACCACTGCTGGAGCACGGAAGGGTTAAATTCTCATTACTGTAAGGCAGTAGAAGTGAGAATCATAGCAGTGTTGTGGCTGAGGAGATGGCGGGAAGGCGGGTGCATGTGTGCCCAAGCAGTGGTTCATGCATTTGCAGTGTGGTGGCATGAAAGAGGCTTGCACATAAATCAGTAGAAACTATACTGAAAGTCAAATCCATACCCAAGATTTGGGTGTTAACCTCTGCAGGGAAAAACTGGAGCACAGTACCAAGCACACCAGGCTCTCACATCAAAAGGGCAAAGCACTTACTTTATTGCTGCAGTGGTCCAGAAGATGCCCAGTGGCCCTCATAAGTCAGACAAGCTGGCAAGGGCAGGAACCAGGGGAATAGGCCCCATTCAGACAGACTTTACCATCCCGGTGAGAATATTCCCTGGGGAGTCTTCAGGGACAGGGTTCCAGCAGACGGATATACCACAGCCCCGAATCTGTAAAGCACTAACTTACACTTTACATGAAATGTCTAGGAGAATGCATCAGCAGAGCCCAGTGACTGTAGGTCACACTACAGGATAGACTTGCTTGTTTCTCACAACTGGGTTTAGGTACAGCCTCTGTGGCTATGCCAAGGATAAACAGATCCAAAAGTTTGCAAACAAAAACCCTTTTGGCTCTGTAGCAACTGTATAGGTTTGACAGAGGGAAAAAGGGTCTTGAAAAAAGTATTAGGGAAAAAGGCAAGTATTCTCCTTGGACACTAGCAAATTGGAGTAGGCTTGGAGTCGCAGGAGTTATACGAGGCTTACAGCTTTGTTTGCCAGTGTCCAATCACCGAAAGGCAGCAGAATAACCCAGTGTCTCAGAATTACTTCACTCTCTGTTCCTTAATAAATGTTTAAGACGTTTTTTATTTTTATGCTTTTCCAATAGTACATTCAACAAAAACAACAAGCATTTCTATTCATTATAAACATTTTCAAGGAAGAATTAAAAGGGGAAGAAAAAAACAGTGGAATAGATATTTCACTTTTAAAGGTGGTAAATAAACAAAAAATTAAAAAAAGACAAGAAACAAAAATGAAAAAGATTAAGTACAGTATTTCAGAGAGAACACAACAAAACTGAATGTATTTAAAGGTATAAGGTGTTCACCTTCCCTAGTGAAGGTTTGATAATAAAAAGAGACATATGGTTGTGACATTTTCTTTCCTTTAGTTTTCAAAATCAGCTGCTATGTTGTGAAATCAGATCTTTATATTTTTGGCACACTAAGCACATTAAGTAAATACTCTTGATAATTATTAGCACCCTTACCTTAAATCTGGTCCGAGTAAAGAATGTCTCCGCAGCATGGCCCTTGCTTGGGCATTGGTTAGATTTGCTGTGGACTCATTATTGATAGCCAAAATACAGTCTCCCACATGGATACGACCATCACGACTTATGGAACCTCCATTTATAACACTGCGGACTATCATCCCTAAACCATCTTTATTGGCACTTACAGTCATGCCTATCCAAAAAAAAAAAAAAAAAAAAGAGTGAAATGTTTAACAGCTGAGATACTGGTACACAAATCTTTTCTGGACAACTACTATGCAGAGCAAAATAAAAATAGCATTAAATGACTTACAGGATATCAGAAGATATTGTAAGCTAAAATGTTAGTTATGTTGATGCCCTGCTGAGTGCTCTACATGTACAAAGTATTAGCCCCAAAACTGACTGAAAATAGTACAGAAGTACTGTTTTCCCTGGAAACATGCTGACATGTGGCATCTGTTACATCTTACTATGTTATGAATGAACTTTTATTAGAATGATAAGAAAAGGTAAAGTGTAGCTCCGGCATTGTAGGATGGATAAACAATTCCTTTCAGGTAAGCAATATACATTTTAAGGGTTTTATTAAATATTATTGCAGATTCTTACTTGCCCCAGCTGTAAGAATTTCTGCATCCTATCTCAAACTGATTCGCTGACTGCTAAACATGAGTTTGAACTTCACTATCATCACCCCCGACCAATCAGTAAGTCAGACCATGGCTGGACTAGTTCACCCACTATATACTGGTAAAATGATCGAAAAGATCTTTTTACTCTACTTAATGCAGAGTGGCAGTGGAAGTGCTTACAGCAGATATAACCCATTCAATGAAAGATCCAGAGGACCCTCTAGTCACCTGGCGAGATGCTACCGAGACCTTGACACAAGGGGTTATGGGACACAACCACCATTTCCTGTAAAAACTTTGGTCTAAATGACACGTGGCATGATGGTGGATGCTGGAGATTTAAGTCACCAACTGCCTTCTTATGTCTCTTGAAGTTTTGAGCAGTGGAGTCCCCCTGTTGGAACTTTGCCTTTGGTTTGCCAATTCAGTGGGTCCTATGGCTTTTCCTGCAGCATTATTTGTAACATATAAAGTTAAATTGACAGGAAGAGTGATAAAATTGTCAGCAGTTCTCCGATTCAAACATCCAACACAGCCCTTTGAAGTGAGGGGTGAAATTAAAAACCAATGAGGGAGAGTGGGGAACCTTGAATATTGATCACAGCAATAGACCCAGGAATACAAATGTATCACCAACAGAGTACTAAAACTACAACAAGCCCTACCTATCAAAAATGTTCTTCAAAATCTGTGACTCTGATAGGCTGAGTGTCTGACCAATGGGAAGCACTGGTGCTTTCCACTGGCCCCTACCCCACCACAGCAGACATTAGTAATGTAGGGTCCAGTGGAAAGAACCCCACTAGGCAGCAGGAGATGCAGCATCCAACACTGCTGAAGGGTTGAATGCTACAAACTTTGCCAAAGAATACAGAGCTGAAAGACAGTTGTTCAGACTGCTACTTCAGTGTCTTATTTTGCAGAGAGTTTTTTTTTTCTATTAAACATCAGAGTCACTTTAACCACTAGCCTACAGGGCACTTATACCCCCTTCCTGCCCAGGCCAATTTGCAGCTTTCAGTGCTGTCACACTTTGAATGACAATTGCGCGGTCATGCAACACTGTACCTATATGAAATTTTTATAATTGTTTTTGTGACAGATAGAGCTTTATTTTGGTGGTATTTAATCACCTCTGGGATTTTTATTTTTTCTTAAACAAACCAAAAACCACTCAAAATTTTGAAAAAAAAAAAGTTTTTTCTCAGTTTTTGTTATAAAATTTTGTAAATAAGTGATTTTTCTCCTTCACTGATGTGTCTAATGAGGCTGCAGTGATGGGCACTGATAGGCTGCACTGATGGACACTGATAGGTGGCACTGATGGGCACTGATGAGGAGGCACTGGTAGGTGGCACTGATGGGCATTGAAAGGCATTACTGATGGGCACTGAAAGGCAGCACTGATACATGGCACTGACATGTGACATCTGTTACAGTGCAGCACTGATAGGCGGCACTGACTGGCACAGTTAGGCGGCACTTACTGGCACTGTTAGGCGACACTGACTGGCACTGATAGGAGGCACTCATGCGCACTGATAGGAGGCACTGACTGGCACTGATCGGTGGCACTGATAGGTGGCACTGATTGGCATTGATAGGTGGCACTGACTGGCACTGATGGGTGACACTGAAAGGCAGCTCAGATGGGCACTGATATGTGGCATTGATGTGCACTGGTAGGCACTGATATGTGGCACTGATGGGCACTGGCACGAGGCACTGATGAGCACTGACTGCTGGCACTGCTGGACACTGACAGGTGGCACTTCTGGGGCCACACTGATCATCAGGGCACACTGATCATCAGTGCCCTGATGATCAGTGTACATGTCCCCTCCGCTGAAAGCCGATTACCGGCTCTCCTCTCCTCTCGAGCTGTCAGCGTGACAGCTCGAGAGGAGAGAAATGCCGATAACCGGCATTTCCCTGTTTACATGTGATCAGCTGTGATTGGACACAGCTGATCACATGACCGAGCCGCCATATTTGGCTCTTTCCATGATCGGTGATCCGCTGTGTCCGAGGGACACAGCACACCGCCAATCGCCGCGCGCTCCCTGAGCCGCGCATGCGCAGTGAGAATGGGAGGACATCGTATGACATCCTCCCAGAATGAGAGAACCACCTTGCGCCCGTCATATTACTATATGGCGGGCAGGAGGTGGTTAAAGCTTGATTCTGGGCAAAACAAAAATGCTCTTCCATCTCCTGATTGTTGGCCAAAAAAAAAGAAACTTTACTTACCTAAAGCAGCCATCACATAACGTTCAGGTCACCTCTTCTGTTTACATCTCATCCTTTTTTGGGTGCAACGTCAATGCTTGCGTGATATGAACAGTTGCTATTGGTGTTGGCAACTTTTAGCGGCGGTCCCCCTCACATCACTGCCAGTCCCCAGGGCATAAAAATATGCTTTGCACCTAAGGGAAACTGTTACTTTGTTTGTGTTTCTGATTATACCATAGTATGGGCTAGGAAGATGTGCGTGCAAGCAACACTAAGGCCCCATTCACACCTGAGTGTTTTGTAACACGAAGCTCCAAAATGCTTGAGGAGATAAAAGCAATTATTCTCAGTGGAGATGGTTCACATCTCCACTTCAAGTTGCCTGAAGCACAAACAAGTTCTGGAGCTTTTTTTGTAGCTCAAATTGGGCAGATTTACACGTTTTTGGTGTGTTTTTATTTCTATAGAGATGAATAGAATGACGCGATTGGCATAGTTTTACGTGCTGACGCGCGTTTTGTGCGATTTTCTGCTCAAATGAAAAAAATGTAAAAACGAAAAAAAAAAAGAAATAATATATGAATAAATGTAAAACAAATAAAATACACAAATAAATTAAAAAAAAACCTTGATAATTATTTCATTAATTAACCCCTAACCTTAACCTCCTAACCCTAAAAATACATTATTAATTATTATTATTATTATTATTATTATTATTAATAATAATCAGAAACACCCAAACAAAAACATACAATAATAATAATAAAAAACAATACACATTGTTTATTATTACTTTATGACTTCTTTTTAAGAGTTGGGGGGTTAAGGTTAGGAGTTATTTATTTATTATTACATAGTATTTATGTATGATTATTTTTATTTATTTGTGTATTTATTTTACATTTATTTATTCATTATTATTATCACCCTAACCCTACAAATAAATAAATAAATAAGGCGAAGATAATAAAATAAACCCTAACCCATTAATCCTAACCCTAACCTTAAAGTGGAGTTCCAGTGAAAATAAAAAAAATAAATAGAAGTCAGCAGCTACAAAAACTGTAGCTGCTGACTTTTTAAAAAACCAACACTTACCTGTCCCTCGATCCTGCGTCCTGTGTCCCCCCCACAGCCCGTTTCACCGGCCGCCCTGTGTTCCTGATGCTGGCATCTTCAGTGTGGCTTGTGGCTTCACAGGTGGGTGCCCAATGCACATGTGTACGTAGCACTGCGCTTTGTGAATGGTCCCGTAGTCTTCTGCGACATGTGTCCCAGAAGACTACGGGGAGAGAAGGGGAGAGGACAACTTCAGCTTTTGATCGCCGAGGCAATCGCAGTGGAAGTTGGAGCAGGTACCTGTCAATTTCAGATACCCGCTCCCCCCCACTTCCCAAAGGTGCCAATCCTTAACTGGGAGCGGGGGACCAGTCCTTAAAGCGGAACTTCCCCTTTTGGGTGGAGCTCTGCTTTAATTCTAACCCCTTACCCTAACAAAATAATGATGATTGAATAATAATAATAGTATAAAAAGAAATAAAAGCTGACAGATAAGTTACAAAAGCAGAAAAACCTACCAAGAAATGATGCAGCAGATGATCATTTTTTCAAAAATAGCTAAAAACCGCTTTATGAAAACATGCAAAAATCACAGTAAAATATGCACTGGAAAAACATGCAAAAACGATGTTCAGATGTGAATGAAGCCTAACAGCAAGTCATGCACAAAATTCGATTTTTGCCTGTTCTGTTAGTTATAGGTAAAGTATTGTATAACCCACTGTTGTGAGGGAAGCACTGTTTTTTATTCTTTTTTGCAATTACTTCATGTAAATGTAATAAAAATCATCTGAGGATTCTGTTTTATAATACCGTTTTTTACTTATGTGCCTTTTTCTTAAAGTATACTATACCTCATGGAGTGGTGCTGTTTTTGTTGCCTATCTCTCAATAAAAACATTTGTAAACAAAAAAAATCATCTTAAAAAAAAGTTTTGGCTACAGGTATACAGCAATTCCATGTAGCAAAATGCTTCAACAATGCTAAAAACAGAAGGCTCATTTATTATATGTTTATCCCTGTGATTCCTTGCAGTCAAGTTTCATAGAGCCAATTACAAGGTTGATGGGAATGCATATCCTCCAAAATGCACTACATTATTTCTTTTCTTTCTGATTGCCAATTCACATCTGCCTTTCAAGGCAGGTCTGTAATTTGTATTTATAATTTTGCTTTAGGCTTTTTTGTATGCGAGAGACAGCAAGTAGACTGCAGTGGGTGTGTTTGGAAACAGCTCTACAGGCAGGGGTGGTGTACAAACAGCAACACCTGAATGAAAAACTAGAATGCTGAGCTCTTAGGTTGTACTACCATCAAGCATATTGAGGCCCCATGTAAACGGGACACTTCTGAAAGATGGAAACTGACTGCTGGAAAACGTAGGTTAAAAAATGTCTGTTTAGCCGCGTTTATGTGCGATTGCATTTATGCACGTTTTTTAAAGATAAGCACAGGAGAACCTCCCAAATGCCCAGAATGCACTGAAAAGTGGTAAATTCTTAACTATTTCAGACTGTTTCAGAGAAATACAGAGTAGAAGCAGAAACAGCAGTAGGTGTTGAAATTAGCTTAGGTGTGAGTTGCTCATTAACATTTCTTTTGTTTCCAAGGGTGGGAAAGGTGTCTGGTGGAGTGAGTCATTATGGCCACCTGGCAGGGAGTCTTCATGAGGAATTTGAAGTGGGAATGGTCAAAAGTGGCGAAACAAATATGACACCAATGCAACATCAAATCTGGTCAGTGAGGTCATGAGAAAGAGTTGTAAAGAAAATGATGAGAAAATAGTGTAGAGAAATAGGTAATAATAGCCAGAAGAAATTGTGCTTTCGGGAAGTAATCTGAAGTTGTGATTTGTCAGTAGGAGGGTAGAGTCGGATGATTAGGATGTATACAGATGTCATCTGTTGTCCACCATTAACATACCAGATGGGGGTAATGAGAGAGGAAACACCCATAGTCATAGAAACTGGGACTAGATAAGAGAGTAGGAGAGAGATAGAGAAGAAGGTTTAAGAGTGCAAGGGGAGAAAATAAGGAGCAGATGGAATAGTTGAAGTGGATGAGTGTTTAAAGTTGGTGGTGAGAGATGGTTAAAGCGCTGTGTAGGCTAGAGAAAAGGAATATATTAGGAGAGGGAGGTGTTGCCCAGGGACCTAGGTAGGCCATAGAGAGATGGTAAAAAGAGTGGGGGGTAGGGAGCCAGTGATCTCGGGTTCCGTCAAAGGTAGAATGGAAGAGATGTCACATTTCAGTTGCCTGATGTAGCCATAAGGAATATTGTGAGAACCTAGTGGACATATGGGCTTAGATTAAGAGGTTAATCAAAGGGTCAAGATATAGATGAAGATGAGGACAGAGGGGAAGTGAAGAGAAGAGGAGAAGGAGCCAGTATAGTAGGAACATTGCATCATAACAGCTTAGCTATTAACCCCAAAATTAAATAGTCATATAAACAGTAGCCCTGATGTCACGGGACGCGTGGGAGGTTTCAGTGGACGATTTAAT
The DNA here is from genome assembly GCF_062004578.1 of Staurois parvus. Lineage (NCBI taxonomy): Eukaryota > Metazoa > Chordata > Amphibia > Anura > Ranidae > Staurois > Staurois parvus. The sequence goes on along the minus strand of NW_028317994.1, from coordinate 8,882,437 downwards.
AGGCTGGAATTTTGGAGAAAAAATGCCTGCTCTGGTGCGGACAGGGATCCTGTAATATAGGATTCCCACTTACGGAGGTAATGGGACTCTTTTGAGAAAGTTGGGGAGGTGATTAGATCGAGTCTGTCAAGACGTAATTGAGAGTTGAGCTCTTGTTTGATGTCCGATAGAGTAGGAGGACAGTTGGAGACCCATTTTTAGAGAATGGCCCATCTTGAGGCATGTGGATATCCAGGGTTTGTTATTTCTGAAAGAGGACATTTGAGAAGAGAAGAGTCCAATGGCTGGTTGATCCATATATCCGAAGAGAAGAGGTAGCGGGTTAATGGGTAGTTGAAAGGTAGTTATGCCTGATATGAAGTTGACCACTTGCTTCCAGAATGTGGAGATAGTAGAGCAGAACCAGAGTCTATGGTGTAGTGAAGGTTTTTGATTTCCACAGAGAGGGCAAGTAGACAGAGCCGGGTCATTTCTTGAGTAGAGACAGAGCATGCAGGCACGGTGAAGAATCTTGAGTTGCTTTTCACGCCAGAATTAGTTGTGGTTGAAGGCACATGTGGAGTTAAAGCCTGATAGTAAATGATCAGCTGTAAACGCATTATCGAAATCTTTGACCCAGGATTTCACAGCATTGTATGACTCAAAGGGTTTGGTGTAGAAAAGATTCAGGGGTCTATATATGTTTGATATTTTATACTTTCGAGAGTTCGCCAAGACATCAAGGAATGTTGTACGAAATCTAATAGATTTATTAGATGCAATGGAATTGACATAGTTCCTTACTTGAAAAATATAGAAAAAGTTGTGTGCTGGTAGTCTGTAGGTTTGTACAATGCCGTTGAAAGGCTTTGGGGAGCCCGTAGAGGTGTCATATAAGTGTTGTACCAAAGTTAAGTCTTGATTTAACCAAGTTTCATAAGCATCATAGGATTGTGAGGGAGAGAAAGAAGGGTTGTGAAGAATAGGTAGAAAGCGAGTCAGCCATGGTGAGACCCCCAGTTACGCCTGACTTCCCTCCATGTGATAAGGGTATCATGGATGAGTGAATTATGTTTTAGGTGAGGTGGAAGAGAGTTGACATTGGAGTGTAATAGGGCTGTGAGATCGTGGGGATGCGCTATTGCAGATTCAATGTGGTAGTTGGAATATTTGGAGGAGTGGGTGAGCCAGTCTAGACCTATACGGAGCAGGCAAGAGAGATTGTAGGCTCGCAGGTTCGGGAGACCGGAGCCTCCTTCGCTTCCCAGTAGAAAATAATTTGGCAAGTGCTATATAGGGTCGTTTGGCTTTCCATAGAAATTTTTAAATTGCCCGATTTAATTTAGTTATGTCACTGTGTTTGAGGAGAAGAGGTATGGTTTGGAGCAGATAGAGAAGTTTCGGGAAACTCACCATCTTGAAAAGATGTTATCTGCCCAAGAGTAAAAGCGGTAGGTCCCTCCACATCTCCAGTAAATTCTCTTCCTTCTGGATGGTTCAGACGCCATATGTCTGAGTTGTAATGCCTCTGTAAAGTTGTTCAATAGCGTGTGTGATGGGGGGGGAGTGGAGGGAGATGAGTAATTTGGGATAGAAGGTTTTAGCTTATCTTCCTGTGTATTCATACACAGGTTAAAGTCTCATCCCAACACAAGTGGGAGGTGCATAAAGTTCACTATTTTCGAGGACAGATCTTGAAAGAAAGGCTTGGGTGAGGAGTTTGTAGCATATTTGTTAACCAATAGTAGGGAGGAGAAGCCCACTTTAATATGTACAGCAACATATCGTCCCTCATCATCTGTAGCTAGCATTATAATGTCAGGGGTAAGACGTTTATGTATAAGAATTATTACTCCCGCTTTGCCCCTGGGTGAAGGCAATCCCAATACCTGTCCCACCCACAATTTTTTTAGGCGCAAAAAATCAGTTTGTGGCAATTGATTTCTTGAAGAAACGCAATGTCTGTTTTCAGTCCTTTGAGATGGCGAAGAATGTCCATTAACGTTTAAGGGGTGATCTCAGACCCTTAACATTCCATGATACTATACGAGTCATGAAAATGTGAGTATGGAGATGTTCAAAAGAGAATTAGAAGCATCTCTATGTGGTAGGAGCTCCCTTGTCTTAGTGTTATGTGCCCTGTTCTCTCGGTATGCTGTAAAAGAAGGAGGCGTTCGAGGGTCCCCGGGTAAGAGGAGGATAGAGAGAAATGGGAAAAGAGAGAAAAGGGAGGGGGGGGAGAGATACAAATATCAGGGAAACCCAACAGGGGTCCATTGAAAGAACAATATAAACAATAAATTGTAAAGGCATTACGGACTTCACATTATTCCGCATGTTATCTCCTATCTTTGCCTGCGTTACCGGAAGTGGTAGGGTGTTGATTCTGCACCGGGGGGGCTGCATAGTCCAATGCAATGGTAAGGTGGCCCCCCGAGAGTCGCATTGACCATCTATGGAGTTCAGCTCACCCTAGCATCAGCCGCAGCGCAGCAGTCAAAGATTGCACTAATGCATTATACATATACCAACATGAGCTACAGAGAAAAAGAAAAAAACCTGAGAAATTTCTGAACATTGCGTCTGATTAGTATCATTGTATGACAATAAGCTACATTAATATAAGGCATGAAATGCCAGTAAGTAGGCACACAAGTGAGGCGAGCGTCGGCCATCAGGGTGGTCTTTGTTTTGCCGAAGTAAAGTTGACCCATTGGCGCTTTGGTGGTTCTTTTCGTGGACTACGCTGGTCTCTCGGGGTGGGGTCTCGTGGTGAATGCTGTGGTGGTTGAGGGCCCATGGAGTCAGAGAGATTATTTTGAAAGTACAGAAGGGCTTCCTCTGGTAGTGTGAATGATTTGCATTCTCCTGTAAGCGTGGTGAAGTGAAGTGTAGCAGGGTATGCGAGGGTGAATTTGACCCCTTTTTGGAATAGTGTAGCGTAAATTTGTTGGAACGCTTTTCTTTTACGGGAGACTTCTTGAGAGTAGTCAGCAAACAGTAGTAGATTGTGACCGTCTATCTGTAAGGAACGTGAATTGCGAAATGAATTGAGTATAGCTACACTGTCAGCGTAGTTGAGATATTTGCCGATTGTCGAACGTGGCGTGCGTCTGTCATTTGAGGGTGCGCCTAAGCGATGTGCCCTTTCGACCTGGCAAGGAGTCGTAATGCCCAATGCTGCAGGAATGCGTTTAGAACAGATATCAGACAATGAGCCTGAGCTATAAGTCGTCTAGCTTGTCCAATATGTTCTGTTGCACACGTTTAGATTGTGTAGCACCAGCCTGCATAGCTTGGACCTCATCCTCTAGGTCAGAGATGCGATGTTCCGCTTCGGTTATGCGTTTGGCGTTTTCCCCCAGGTCTCTTCTAAGTTGTTCTATGCCCTGTGTTACAGCTCTGTCTACTGCCTGAGTAATGGTAGGTAGTAAAAGGGAGGCGACAGCTTGTGCAATTTTTTCATAGTGTTCCACAGAACAACTGGTGTCAGCATGCCCTAATGGAGGGATGTGTGATGGCTGTGTCTCCCCCCTACCTGCTCCTTGGTCTGGCGCTGGTTCTGTGTCCATATTGGCTGTCCTGCCATCAGTGCTGCTGCTGTGAGGATCGTGGTCGGCGGCCATCTTGGCTGCGAGAGGGGGAGAGCTGCTCCCAGGGGATCGTGCAGTAGGATTAGGGCCAGGCGTCACCGGCTGCAGATACCGATCCATATAGGATCGGGTGAGGCAGACTCAGGCGGCACTCCTGTGCCGTTTAGGTAAGTCCTCTGGTGCAGGAGGCTGAATTTTTATGCCTAGGTTTCCGGAGCCGCGGGATTCCTTCCCTAGCTCATGTGGCACCAGAACCGGAAGTCCTGCAGTGTACCTTTAACAATATAGTATGAAAAAAGACTTTATTTTTTACAAATGCTGCATATGTGCATATAGTGGCAACAGTGTAACAGCTTTACAAAAAATTGGTACACACAAATAATTAGTACTTCTCCTAATTTCAGTAATAGCAATGTAATTTTATTGCAAAGGACATCTGCCTGGTTACTATGGAAGCACCCACCAACTTGGAACTACCTTGTACCATGTTCTTCATAATCTTTGACTGGGATGTCAAGCATTGCTTACCAGTACATTTCAATATAGAATAATCACAAGATGTCTTCATTATAATCAGCAAAATTTCACCTTAAAATTTAGGTGGTGATATCTATTATAATTAATCTGCAACTTTGTTTTACCTTTAAAGTTAATAAAAAGGCAGGGCCTGAGATGATGAAAAGCAGAAAAGACTACCCAATGCGTTAATTATTAATACACTCGTAAGCTGCTAAAATAGTATAACATCTGCTGGTGTCTTTGATCTCCCATATGCAATAGATAATTGGACACTGTTCCACAGCAGTCAATTCATGCAAAAAGATATGATTTTAAGATGCTTGGTTACATTTGTTTTCTAAAAGAGATGAGTTTATTGGTCATTAGTTGCAGAAATATTTGATGAATGGAAAACTAAGAAAACACATTACAATGATCTCTTTATGTTAAAGTGAAAAGTCCTAAACCCAGTTTTTTTATTTTCCATGCACATAATTGGATATTCAAGGTTCACCTTACCTACTATTATGTTTTTCCGCCTTTTGGCCAATATCTTGTGTCTGTATCATTAAAGCGTTACTAAATCCAGAACAGTAAAATCAGTCTGTATATGCAGTAAATCATGCTTGTTATACTCACCGTGGAACCTAAGGTGTTAATCCTCCACATTGTGTAAAAAGACTGTTTGATCCTATCTTCTCAGATGATCCCCTTTCTTTCACAGTCCCCAACCCATCTACTGATAGTACAGAGTCCTAGGAGGCACTCTCCACATGCTCAGTTTGGTGTGTGCTGGGGTGCATGTGATCAGCACAGGGCCAATCAGCACTGCCCAGAGGGTCAGGGGTCATGCAGCCTCATAGGAGAGTCAGAAGAGAATAAAAACTCCTCCTACAAGCTTTAACCAATGCTCGGCCAGACACTGATAGAAGTCACAAGACTGCTATATACCGATGATGAGAAATGGTATTCAGCAGTTTATATTTACTAAAATAATTGCATTTCCATTGGTTTATGTACTGAGGGAGACCAGAAATAGTGAATGCAGGATCTTGGGTTTAGTAACACTTTACGTTCCTGAAGGCACCTGTTCCACTCAGTCTTGGGGTGTTTCCTTCCGGTACACACCATGCTGCTATTAGACGGGACACAGATTGAGCTTTCCGAGAGCAATCCCCTTACCCGCCCATTCCTGTGAGTGTGTTGTGGTGCTTTTAGCGACGGGATGGCTGTGTGTACTCCCAATGCTCCAATATAGTTTGTGGCCAAACCTAGGAGGTGCAAGACTGGCCTATATAAATTTTAGAAATCAAGAAAGGACATAGTCGAGGATTTGTTGGGTATGGCACATGATACTATGCTTTGTGTTCAGTGCTTTTTTAGTTCTGCAGACTATGATGTTAGCTTCTGGCACAAGGAGGATGTTCAGCTGTGTATGAATGGTTATGCTGCGTAAGAGTGAGAAGGGGGACAATTCTTGCTGGAGGGAATCACTTTTTTTATGCAGTGAGTCCAGGCTACGGGTCTTTGTAACTGTGCACATACACAATCCCTTTGTGAGAGATAAGGATATCCAGTTTTTTCCTGCTGAAGTACTGTGATGTACTTGCATGTCCTCGGGTTGAAGCGGTTATACCGGGATCAAGGCTGCAGCTGCAGCCATAATTCCAATATCATAATTTGTGGCTGGCAAAGGACTTTTATGCAGTAGTAATCCAAGCAGTTCTACAGCTGCCTGGTCACTTCTACAGGGCATAGAAGCCCCCCCCCCATTGATGTTCATCCCTTTTGATAGCAAAAAATTTGATTTAACCACTTGCCCTCCAGAGCACTTACCCCCCTTCCTGACCAGGCTATTTTTTGCAATATGGCGCTGTGTTACTTTAACTGACAATTGTGCGGTCATGCAATGCTGTACAAAAATGAATTTTATGTCCTTTTTTCCCACAAATTGAGCTTTCTTTTGGTTGTATTTGATCACCTTTGCATTTTTTAATTTTTGCGCTATAAACAAAAAAAACTCAACAATTTAAAAAAAAACAATATTTTTGTACTTTTTTCTATAAAACATATCCAATAAAAATATTTTAAAAAGTCTAATTTCTTCATAAATTTAGGCCAAAATGTATTCTGTTACATGTCTTTGCTCAAAAGAATATCAATACATGTAAATTAATTGGTTTACGTGAAAGATATAGCGTCTACAAATGGCGGTATATATGCTGGAATTTTTACATATTTTTTTATACTAGTAGTGGCAGTGATCAGCAACTTATAGCGGGACTGCGGCGGGCATTCTGACACTGGGTGGAAACTAACTGCCACTGACATCCCAATGACACTAATACAGTGATTAGTGCTAATAAGCACTGACACTGTACTAATGGCACTGGGCAGAAAGGGGTTAACATCTGGGGCGATTAAAGGGTTAACTGTGTGCTGTTTTACATGATGTACTGTGTGTGCTTTACTAGGGAGACATGCTGCTTTGTATTTCTCTGCTGTGCAGAGAAATACAAAGCATCATGTCCTTGCTGGCAAGAAAGAGACCTGTGTTGTTGAGACAACAGATGGTGTCCTGGGGTATTACCTCCCAGATCTGGACCAGGGCATCACTGAGCTCCTGGACAGTCTTGAGGTGCAACCTGGTGGCGTCGGATAGACCAAAACATAATATCCCAGATGTGTTCTATTGGATTTAGGTTAGGCAAGCGTGGGGGCCATTCAATGGTATCAATTCCTTCATCCTCCAGGAACTGCCTGCATACTCTCGCCACATGAGGCTGGGCATTGTCGTGCACCGGGAGGAACCCAGGAGCCACTGCACCAGCTTAGGTTCTGACAATGGGTCCAAGGATTTCATATCGATACCCAGTGGCAGTCAGCGTGCCATTGTCTAGCCTGTAGAGGTAACATGCTGAACTATATTATTGGCAGCATAACGTTCTCCACGGCTTCTCCAGACCCTTTCATATCTGTCACAGGTAATCAGGGTGAACCTGCTCTCATCTGTGAAAAGCACAGGGCACCAGTGGAAGACCAGCTGATTCTGGTGTTCAATGGCAAATGCCAATCGAGCTCTATGGTGCTGGGCAGTGAGCAAAGGGCCCAGTAGAGGATGTCAGACCCTCAGGCCACCCTCATGAAGTCTGCTTCTGATTGTTTGGTCAGAGACATTCAACCAGTGGCCTGCTGAAGATCATTTTGTAGGGATCTGTCAGTGCTCATCCTGTTCCTCCTTGCACAAAAGAGCAGATACCAGTCCTGCTGATGGGTTAAGGACCTGCTACGGCCTCGTCCCGCTCTCCTAGAGTAACTGCATGTCTCTTTGAATCTCCTCCATGCTCTTGAGACTCTGCTGTGAGACACAGCAAACCTTCTGGCAATGGCACGTAATGATGTGCCATCCTGGAGGAGTTGGACTACCTGTGCAACTTCTGTACGGTCCAGGTATCTCCTCATGCTACCCAGTAGTGACACTGACCCTAGCCAAATGCAAATCTAGTGAAAAACAGTCAGAAAAGATGAATAGGGAAAAAAAATGTCAGTGGCTGCTCCTGTAAAACCATTCCTGTTTTAGGGGTCGTCTCATTGTTGCCAATCTAGTGCACCTGTTGTTAATTTCAATAACACCAAAGCAGCTGAAACTGATTAACAACCCTATCTGCTACTTAACTGACCAGATCAATATCCCATGAGTTTAACTGACTTGACGCTATACTCTAATTAAAAAAGTGTTCCTGTAATTTGTTTAAGCAGTGTACATAATGTTTGGGGGTTCTAAGTAAATTTCTAGCAAAAAAATGCTGATTTTTTTTTATGTGAGAAATGTCAGAATTGGCTTGGTTTTGAAGTAGTTAACAAGCTTTTTCATTTTCTTGTAAGAGTTATGCTTTAAGTTGATGCTGAAGCGAACAGATGTAGAGAACAAGTAGCAGCGGGAGATCAGTTGCACTGAGATGCAAAAAAAAAAGAAAAAACAGTATTTTCTAAAAGAAAACAAATGGCAAATGCTTAAAATATACTGTGCTTTAAAAACTAAATGTCGTCATCCACTTAAGATTTACATCTGCTGTACACATTAATGAACAAACCTTGCTGTCAATTAGAATAAAGCCAGTGTACTAACCTAGGCTGCAGTTGCCTCTGACTATGGTAATTGTTTTCTCAAATTTGCTTTTAGGCAAGGTCCTGGGTGCACACTCCTCATTTGTTTCATAATACGGTTTTCCAGATAAATGTCCTTCAGCCTGTTATACAAAGACATAACACTATTCACCAATTGTATTCAATAGCATCAAATACATGAAATTAGAAAAATCAAGAGCATTATGAATTAGAAATGGGATCGTGTGTATCCATTTTCATAATGAAGGATTAATAATGTAATCAAACATTAAACAAAACCGCATGAGTAAAACACAAACACAAAATGAGAACAGAAAGTCAACTGCAATTTAACATTAAAGGAAAACTCCACTATTGTTAAAAAATGTATATCATTGCAACAAAAACCATTTTATAATTTAGTATTATTAAAAGTGACCTTTCATTTCAGTTTAAAGCCTTTTGCCACTTAAAAAAAAAAATTAAATGTTCCTTCTGTTTATACATGGATAAACCCTGAGCAGTTTCTCTTTACCATGTGTACAGAACAATCCAGAAATAGAATTCCTTGCACACTTAGGCCTCTTGCACACTGCAACTTGAAAAAGATTAGTGCAGCATTGTAAAATGTAGCCCATTATTTACAATGTGCATTTGCATACAAGCATGTAAATAAGCTTCGCAGATTCCTCAGTAAAAAAAAAGAAAATCTGCATTTTTGGCCAGTAATTTACACCGCGCGCACGCAAATGTGCACGAATACGCGCATATGAGCATAAACATGAATTAATTTTCCTTAAGATTATATTGTGTGCACATATCTGTGAACGTGCTTGCGCATGCAAATACGCACATAAATATGCGCGAATAAACACAAACGTTTATGCAGGCCATAGATGGGGAGAAAACCGGACGATTTTTCTTTAAAAAAACGAAAAATCGGTCGTTCAATCGGCCGACATTACCAGGAACGGTAAAAAAAAAATCGGCCGTTTTTCATCCTGTCTACAGCCGGCAAAAAGTGTCTCTGCAGAGAGCTCCGCTATTTCTTTGACAGTTCTTTGACATTTATAGCGGCTGCAACATTGTATCTTTTTGTATCCATTTCAGATACAATGTTGCAGCCGCTATAAATGTCAAAGAACTGTCAAAGAAAAAGCGAAGCTCTCTGCAGGGACACTTTTTGCCGGACTGGAATTCTTCTTCGTCCTCTTCTTCTTCTTCCTCCTTCTTCCTCTTCTTCATTCTCTTCTTCTTCATCCTCTTATTTTTCATCTTCTTCTTCATCTTCTTCCTCTTCTTCATCCTCTTCTTCTTCTTCATCCTCTTCTTCTTCATCCTCATCTTCTTCTTCCTCTTCTTCTTCATCCTCTTCTTCTTCATCCTCTTCTTCTTTTTGTCTTCCTCTTGCAGGTCACTGCTCATGCGCAGATTTTTTATCGGTAAAAAGATCGGCCGATTAGCCCATCATTGCCGCGAAAATCGGCCAATCGGCTGATTTTTTTCAAACTTTATCGATAAAAAAAATCAAAATACCGAAAAACCCTATTAACCCACTAAGGATCCAAAATTTGCCGATTTTATTTTCGGCCGAAAAATCGGCCGATTTTCGACCCATCTATGGCCTGCATTAAAATTACATTTAAAAAAAGCAGATGCTCAAACATTAGTATCGTGTGCAAGAGGCCTTAATTTGCTCATTGCTTTCCCAACAGCTTCTCTTTCATTACAAACTGGGAGTGATCATGTGATTACAGCAGGCAAATCCACCCACTCTGCACTTGGGAAAGAGAAAGACAGGCATGTATGCATCAGTGTATAGGGACTAGTGGCATCTAAAACTCTGCTATGTTTTCTAAAATCCTCAAAATATAACTGATCTGAAGATTATGTTTCCACAAAAATAGTAAATTTAACTGCTAAAAAGTATATTTAACACATATAGTATGTGGCAGCACAGCAATGGGCTTTAACAATGAGTTATCACCTTTATTGGTATTGCCAGTCTTCCGTGTTTGTGCTGGGAACACACTCTCTCGGTGCCCCTAGCACAGTGACCATGCTACCAGCAACAGCTGACGATCACAGATTACAACTGGAAGTCAGTGGGGCAGGCTACTAATTATGTAATCACTATGACAGCCAATCATAGTGATCACATGACTGGGAAAGCTCGTATAACGCCACCAGTGTTGCACATTTTAAGGGGGGCTGGCTCCCGTCATCTGAAAAGGGTTAAAAAAAATAAAAGAACAGGTTTACTCAAAAATATTAGATTGTCTGTACATAGAAACAGCCTTTACTACTGCTGCTTAAGCTTATGATGCCAAGCAATTTAAGTGATCACTAAATTAAAAAACTAAAATGTTAAATATTTTAACTTACAAGTTTTTACATGTGGTTGCTGCATTGGTTTATTTTTTTTTCAGGCTTTTCCAGCAAAAACAGAAAAATGCCTGTTGATCTTGCCAGAAATGCCTTGTCACTTCCAGTTGGCTTATAATAAAGGACAACCAACCTTATCTTCCTTCTGTTAAATACTAGTCTCATCAACTTTAATTTAATTGAGATAAACAAAGGCAACCATGTTTGAAACTAAGCCTGGGTGGCAACTATGGCTCTCTCCATAATTCAGTGAAAAAATTAGCATAACCACCCAGAGACAGGAGGTGTGCTATTTGTTGGATTAACGGGTGAAAATAAATGAAGAGAATCCTGAAAAAAAGGATAGACATTTTTATACTTTTGTTTAGATACACTTTAACAGTAAAAGGCTTGAGCTGGAAACGGGATAAACTAGAGTGAGACTTTTTCAATGGTCCTGTCCTAAATACAGAAGACTGCACTGTCTAAATCAGGTGTGCTCAACCTGCGGCCCTTGGAGCCATCTGATGTGGCCCTCGACCTTAAACCAGGGAAGCACACTTTTATTATATCCTGCAGCTTTTTTGCACTTTCTGAAAGTGCACTAAAACCCCAGAATGCATAAGTCTATGACAAAGCGCAGCTAACCCACAGGAAAGCCAGAACACATCAGTGTGAAAGCAGTCTTATAGTGTGCGGAGGACATTAAGGGCTTATTTACATTTGCAGTTTGGGGGCAGTAAAATCCCATATTTGAGACACAAATTTACCACACATTCCTAACCACTGTTGTAGTATCAGGGGTCGCAATAGTGGCCCTGCCCTATGCTCCAGGGGGGCCCGTGCGGCCTCCCTGTTACATTCTGTTTTACACTTGGACAGGAAGGGTGGCGGGAGCAACATATACAGGAACCAATCCTTTTCATTTTCCTCCTGGAAGCTCTGAAATCCGGCTTCTCCTCCTCCCCCTACCACAGGCATTCCATGGCTGCAGGAGGAAAATGTTAATTATGGTATTCAAAATAAAAACTTCAACATTCTGAACCATTTCATTTTACTGTGGCCGTGACCGGTTACCAGATCACTTAAGTTATTATATTATTATACAGGATTTATATAGCACCAACAGTTTGCGCAGTGCTTTAAAAAATGAAGGTAGACATTACAGTTACAATACAATTTGGTACAAGAGGAAACAGAGGTGGCCCTCTCTCTTCAAAAGGTTGAGCATCCCTGGTCTAAATACTACATACCGTATTTTTCGCTCCATAAGACGCATGTTTTTCCCCCTAAAAAATGGGGGAAAATGTGAGTGCGTCTTATGGAGCGAATATGGAGCGGACGGTCCAGTATTTCCGCCGCCGCCACCATGTCAGAATACCAGGCTGGCCGCTCAGCTCTTCTCTGTTGCAGGACCTTACCTGTTCCTCGGTCTAGCGCTGTACAGTCTTCCCGCTCCGGCTTCTGTGACAGCCGGGTGCCCACTGTGCATGCGCAAGAAGCGCTGTGCTTTGTGAATGGTCTGGCGACATCTGGGACACACGACAGGTCCCAGAAGGCGCCGGGCCATTCACAAAGCGCAGCGCTTCTTGCACATGTGCAGTGGGCACCTAGCTGTCACAGAAGCCGACGCGGTAGAAGCCAGCGTGCCCACACTAAAGAAAAAGGACAACTCCGTGGAAGTGGGAGCGGGTACCTGTCAAATTGAGGTACCAGCTCCCCCTCCATCCCCAAAGGTCCGCAGTCTCTTGGTCATCCCCTGTACTGTCTGCAGTCTCTGGTCATCCCCTGTACTGTCTGCAGTCTCTGGTCATCTGTACTATGCCAGCAGTCTCTGGTATTTTCCCTGTACTGTGTCCGCAGACTCTGGTCATCTCCTGTACTGTGTCTGCAGTCTCTGGTCATCTCCTGTACTGTGTCCGCATTCTCTGGTCATCTCCTGTACTGTGTCCGCAGTCTATGGTCATCTCCTGTACTGTGTCCGCAGTCTATGGTCATCTCCTATACTGTGTCCACAGTCTCTGGTCATCTCCTGTACTGTGTCCGCAGTCTATGGTCATCTCCTGTACTGTGTCCGCAGTCTCTGGTCATCTCCTGTACTGTGTCCAGAGTCTATGGTCATCTCCTGTACTGTGTCCGTAGTCTCTGGTCATCTCCTGTACTATGTCTGCAGTCTTTGGTCATCTCCTGTACTGTGTCCGCAGTCTCTGGTCATCTCCTGTACTGTGTCTGCAGTCTCTGGTTATCTCCTGTACTGTGTCTGCAGTCTCTGGTCATCTGTACTATGTCCGCAGTCCCTGGTATTTTCCCTGTACTATGTCCGCAGACTCTGGTCATCTCCTGTACTGTGTCTGCAGTCTCTGGTCATCTCCTGTACTATGTCCGCAGTCTGGTCATCCCCTATACTGTTTCCACAGTCTCTGGTCATCTCCTGTACTGTGTCCACAGTCTCTGGTCATCTCCTGTACTGTGTCCGCAGTCTATGGTCATCTCCTGTACTGTGTCCGCAGTCTATGGTCATCTCCTATACTGTGTCCGCAGTCTCTGGTCATCTCCTGTACTGTGTCCGCAGTCTATGGTCATCTCCTGTACTGTGTCCAGAGTCTATGGTCATCTCCTGTACTGTGTCCAGAGTCTATGGTCATCTCCTGTACTGTGTCCGTAGTCTCTGGTCATCTCCTGTACTATGTCTTCAGTCTTTGGTCATCTCCTGTACTGTGTCCGCAGTCTCTGGTCATCTCCTGTACTGTGTCTGCAGTCTCTGGTCATCTCCTGTACTGTGTCTGCAGTCTCTGGTCATCTGTACTATGTCCGCAGTCCCTGGTATTTTCCCTGTACTATGTCCGCAGACTCTGGTCATCTCCTGTACTGTGTCTGCAGTCTCTGGTCATCTCCTGTACTATGTCCACAGTCTGGTCATCCCCTATACTGTTTCCACAGTCTCTGGTCATCTCCTGTACTGTGTCCACAGTCTCTGGTCATCTCCTGTACTGTGTCCACAGTCTCTGGTCATCTCCTGTACTGTGTCCGCAGTCTCTGGTCATCTCCTGTACTGTGTCCACAGTCTCTGGTCATCTCCTGTACTGTGTCTGCAGTCTCTGGTCATTCCCTGTACTATGTCCGCAGTCTCTGGTCATCTCCTGTACTGTGTCCACAGTCTCTGGTCATCTCCTGTACTGTGTCTGCAGTCCATTGGTTCAGAATATTTTTTTCCTTGTTTTTCACCTCTAAAACCTAGGTGCGTCTTATGGTCAGGTGCTTCTTATGGAGTGCGAAATACGGTATATTTTGCTAACAAGTTCATCAACTACCCAAGGGCTGTATCTGAACAAATAGACAAAACTGTTCCAAAAACACAATTGTTTTGTAAAATATAACCTGGTATTTTAGTTATTTATGTCATCTAAGCTAGTATTTCAATTTGTACCATGCGGTCATTTTAATTTTTCTTTAGTACCTTAAAATAACCAGCTGTTGCTACTAATGTTAGCTGAAAGTGACCAAATGTGATTTGATGATCACAAGACCAGATATAAAAAAATGTATACTCTAAAAACATCCTGATCAGGGGCAGACTGACAACTCATGGGGCCCCCAGGCAATAGGGGATTGTGGGGCCCCTGTGTTCTCTCCCACACTCAAAAAAGCCTATGAAAGGTACCAGGGACATCTAATGGGGCCCCTTACTGACCCTGGGCCCTCGGGCAGTGCCTGAGTTCCCCAATGGTTAGTCCGCCCCTGATCCTGATAACCATCTGATCTTACAGGTGAAACTCGAAAAATTAGAATATCCTGCAAAAGTTCATTTATTTCAGTAATGCAACTTAAAAGGTGAAACTAATATATGAGATAGACTCATTACATGCAAAGCAAGATAGTTCAAGCTGTGATTTGTCATAATTGTAATGACTATGGCTTACAGCTCATGAAAACCCCAAATCCACAATCTCAGATAATTAGAATATTGTGAAAAGGTGCAATATTCTAGGCTCAAAGTGTCCCACTCTAATCAGCTAATTAAGCCATAACACCTGCAAAGAGTTCCTGAGCCTTTAAATGGTCCCTCAGTCTGGTTCAGTAGGAATCACAATTATGGGAAAGACTGCTGACCTGACAGTTGTGCAGAAAACCATCATTGACACCCTCCATAAGGAGGGAAAGCCTCAAAAGGTAATTGCAAAAGACGCTGGATGCTCTCAAAGTGCTGTATTAAAGCACATTAATAGAAAGTTATGTGGAAGGGAAAATTGTGGGAAAAAAAGGTGCACAAGCAGCGGGGATGACTGCAGCCTGGAGAGGATTGTCAGGAAAAGGCCATTCAAAAGTGTTGGGGACTTTCACAAGGAGTGGACTGAGGCTGGAGTCAGTGCATCAAGAGCCACCACACAGACGGATCCTGGACATGGGATTCAAATGTCGTATTCCTCTTGTCAAGATGCTCCTGAACAACAAACGTCAGAAGTGTCTTACCTGGGCTAAAGAAAAACAGACCTGGTCTGTTGCTCAGTGGTCCAAAGTCCTCTTTTCTGATGAGAGTAACTTTTGCATCTCATTTGGAAACTAAGGACCCAGAGTATGGAGGAAGAATGGAGAGGCACACACTGCAAGATGCTTGAAGTCCAGTGTGAAGTTTCCACAGTCTGTGTTGATTTGGGGAGCCATGTCATCTGCTGGTGTTGGTCCACTGTGCTTGATTGACCAGCAAAGTTGCCTGACCTGAACCCCATAGAGAATCTATGGGGTATTGCCAAGAGAAAGATGAGAGACATGAGATCGAACAATGCAGAAGAGCTGAGGGCCGCTATTGAAGCATCCTGGTCTTCCATAACACCTCAACAGTGCCACAGGCTGATAGCTTCCATGCCACGCTGCATTGAGGCAGTAATTGCTGCAAAAGGGGCCCAAACCAAGTACTGAGTACATATGCATGCTTATATTATTCAGAGGTCCGATATTGTTCTACGTACAATCCTTGTTTTATTGATTGCATGTAATATTCTAATTTTCTGAGATTGTGAATTTGGGGTTTTCATGAGCTGTAAGCCATAATCATCACAATTTTGACATATCACGGCTTGAACTATCTTGCTTTGCATGTAATGAGTCTATCTCATATATTAGTTTCACCTTTTAAGTTGCTTTACTGAAATAAATGAACTTTTGCACGATATTCTAATTTTTCGAGTTTCACCTGTGGAAGAAAATATGACTAATTTATTTTATAACAGACTGAACCTGACCGATCATGCTGCTTAGAAACCAAGGGACAGATTTGAACAGGACTAAGTGCTATGTGTACTTGGTCTCCTGGAAGTTAAACCACAATAAATTATTGTTTTAATGATACTAGTTTTTTTTAATGTGTATGGTCACCCTAAATTGGGAATTTAAGAGTGTTTACAACTTCATGTAATTTTCACTTTTTTATTTTTCATTCAGAATCATAAATCCCACATATACTTATACATGTTTCATTTCTCCAAATATTTTATAATACTGTGTCATTAATGTTCATCAGCTGCATGTAAAAAGACACTAGGCACCATTCATAAAGCAGGATCTACGACTTTTAAGATTTGTAATAAAATACCTCTTAGCGTTTTTCAAAATTTTATTTGCAATTCACTAAGAAACGCTACTAAAATACCACAAGAGCTATTTTATGAAGTGATGCTGCATTTTAGTAGTGAAAGTTAGCAGTATTTTAATGCTGGCGGTAGCTGGCATCCTTAAAAACCAGTAAACAGCTGGTTGTGGAGAGGGTGGCTGCCGCATCCTTAACAACAATTATTCATCTGTTGTCAGTGGCATTCCCTGCTGACAGCAGAATGTAAACAAAAGAATTGCAGGCATCAAAAAAATGATTTAAAAAAAATTATTTTAAAAAAATGTTGCGGGGTCCCCCCAAAATCCAGACCATCCCTGCCCATCTCTGAACTCTGCTGTACAGACACAGCAAGATACTGATACCAGGTTTAAATTCAGGTTCTTAAATTACTTGTATTTAAAAAACACAGTTAATGATGTATTTTTGAATACTGAGCTGCACTAATATGTGTCTTTTACATCACCCTGGAACTAAGCTTTAATCTAATTTTGTGTAATCCTGATTACCTTTGAAACAGAGGAAGGAATGTCAGCAGCTGTGTCAGCTCCATGAGTCTGTAATGGCATCCATGAACTAGATGATTTGCTTTCTATCTGCTTGCTGAAAACAACCAATTCTGAGTTATCCTTGGAGTCAGTAGAAGCAACATCATTGTGATCTGTCAGCTTAGTATGTTCAGGCTGGCCAAGATTTAGGTTGTAAAAGTCCATAGTAGGCAACTTAAAATCTATAACTGGTGTTGACGTAGCCCACAGCTCATTTGGGGGAGTTGGTTTGTGAAAAGGTAACCTCTCAGTACAGACATCATATGAAGAATGAAAGGAGTCCTCTTCTTTAGATAGAGCCTATAAAAATAACTTACATTAGCAGAAAAGGAATAGGCAACATGCTAAAATGGCAGCTTCCACCTTCCCCACTATGAACAGAACTCTTGTAATAGATATTTTTGTTACATGATATAACCTCAAAAATTACCCACAGATATTAAAGGTGGTTAGACATACACTTCTGAGCTCCGGACATGAAAAAATATTACCACAAACTTGCAGAATTGGATTTAATGAGCATGCATGGTTATGACTAATGGGAATGCAGAATGGGAGCACATTGCCATCTACAGCACTTCTTAGAGGAGAAAAAGCTACCATTTGAAAACCAACATAGTCGGTTTCTATTTCCCAAAATGGTCTTCTGGGAATGTCAGCCAAAGTTTGCTGGTGCCCAAAGACAAAGACGTCATCAGATTGGTTGAAACTAGGCAGATCTAACATTAATCATCTTATGTCTAAGAATACATAAAAGTGGATCCATACTCAAGTTTTAACTTATTGTTAAGTTATTGGTTATGCTGGGATCAATAAATATTAATGGATGTTCTTTACTTCAATGGAAAGGAAGTGCTTTTCTAAGCTTCCTCCTGTGCTGGTTACATGATTTAAAGTCTAGGCTTATTGTCATATGCTGAAGCAAAGGATCACCATTAAGAAGTTTGATATTTGCCTTCAGCAGAGAGAAGTACGAAAACCTGAAGCAGCAGTTTCTTCATAAGAATTTATGCTCATAGCTGTAAAATAGCATCTAAATATAAATCCTTGGAAGATTTTCCAGATAAAATTCAAATAACTGGCAACAATGAAAACTTCATCTCTTTGCATCAAAGTGCCACTCACGTAAGGTATTCCACAGTATACTACAAAACTTCTAACTGTTATACTGTTTGTAAGTTTTGAAGTGGTAATTACATTGGCAAGCTAAACTCACACTACCATTTATCACCATTTAGTTTCTTTCTAGCTGTTTTCCTGCATAGCAGCAAGGATTATGTGCACAGGCATATACTTCTACCAGATTGTCTCAGGTGATCCCACAAAACCTGTTGTGGTCAAAGACACAAGCTGCCATCTGAACCTTCTGATTGTAATGTACCAATAAAATGAATGAATTTGATTTTTTGCTTGCACATCCAAAAAGCTAATAATGTTTGCAAAAGATGTATGGTATCACATAGTAAAGTAGCCAAAACTTTTACCACTAAGCAAGAAAAAAAAACAAACATTCAAATGCAATCAGAACCCAGTTACCTGCAGTGAACAATCAGACAAACCACTAAGAAGATCTTCATTACAAGGGCTACCATGCAAGGCTATCAAAGAAGCCTGGAGTAAGCTGTCATTATTGTGAGCAAAGCGGGATTCCATACTGCATTCTCCTGTTAAGTCAGCATCAGTGGTCTCAACCTATAAAGGCAATTTAGTGAAGGACTTACAGTTAATTTTCGATTAGGATAGCACAAGCTGTTCTAGATTTTGATGCAAAAATAAACACTACTGGTGGGACAAATAAAATAAAAAGGGACTTTCGAAAACAGAAATTCTTGAGCTGTCATTGTTGACTTGTTTTTATAACTATCATCCAGGTTCTAGCTTCACCAACGTGTGAGTCATTGAGTATGAAAAAGTATCTAGGATAAAAGTTCACACTTTTCAGACTTTATTTATTGCATGGTTGCTCCAGGTCTGCGCTTACTAGGTAGTGAAACAGGAAAAGAACAGCAGCTCTAGAATTTGCACCAGTAAGTACAAGTCCAGAATGGCAGCTCACATACTGCTACCCTCACAAGCTAACTTTTAGCATTTTGTACAGTACAATTTTAGAACTCAGATAGGTGATTAGACCCATCCTTGGATCTGAGCTGCTGTCTACTGTGTGTGACTTCACCTCTGAGCTGCAAGCAGGCAGTCCATAGAAGTGGATGCAAATGCAGTGGCTGCATGGACACAGTAGCATGTCAAAATCTGACATGCAGGCAGGAGTGGGTGCATGGATCCGAACACAGACCTGAGCGTTTGGAGGCATACACCTGCTCCTGCCCGTATGTCACATTTTGACATGCGACTGTGTCTGTGCAGCAGCTGGATCTGCATCCAATTCTGTGGGCTGCCTGCATGCAGCTCCTAGGTGGATTCACACCCTAAAATGTGAATATAAGCAACACTGCCATATTCCATAAAAATATACAGTTAGGTCCATATATATTTGGACACAGGCACAATTTTCATACTTTTTGTCTCTGTATGCCCCCAGAATAAATTAAAATGAAACAATCCAAATGAATTTGAAGTGCAGACTTTCAGCTATAATTCAAGGGGTTGCACATAAATATAAAGTACAAATTTTAGGAACTGCAACCATTTTTATACACAGTCCCTCCATTTTCAGAGAATCAAATGTAATTGGACAAATTAATATAATCATAAATAAAATTTTCATTTTTAATATTTTGTTGAGAATCCTTTACTGGCAATGACTGCCTGAAGTCTGGAACCCATGGACATTACCAAAGACTGGGTTTCCTCCTTTCTGATGCTTTGCCAGGCTCCAACTGCAGCTGTCTTCAGTTGTTCTTTGTTTGTGGGTCTTTCTGCCTTTAGTTTTGACTTCAGCAAGTGAAATGCATGCTCAATTGGGTTGAAATTAGGTGATTGACTCGGCCATTGCAGAATATTCCACTTTTTTTCCTTTAAAAGCTCCTGGGTTGCTTTTTCAGTGTGTTTTGGATCATTGTCCATCTGTACTGTGAAGCGCTGTCCAATCAACTTTGTTGCATTTGGCTGAATCAGGGCTGACAGTATATCTCTATACACTGCAGAATTTATCCGGCTGCTTCTGTCACATCATCAAACACCAATAGCCCAGTGCCACTGGAAGCCATGCATGCTCATGCCACCATACTGCCTCCACCGTGTTTTACAGATGACGTTGCGTGCTTTGGATCATGAGCTGTTCCAAGCCTTCTCCACACTTTTTTCTTTCCTTCATTCTGGTACAGATTAATCTTAGTTTTATCCGTCCAAAGAATGCTCTTCCAGAACTGGTCTGGCTTTTTTAGATGTTTTTTGGCAAAGTCGAATCTGACTTTTCTATTCTTCAGGCTTATGAATAGTTTGCACCTTGTGGTGAACCCTCTGTATTTGCTCTTGTGAAGTCTTCTCTTGAATGCAGACTTTGCCAATGATACGTCCACCTCCTGGAGGGTGTCCTTCACTTGTCTGAATGTTGTGAATGGGTTTTTCTTTACCATATAGAAGATCCTGCAATCATCCACCACTGTTGGCTTCTGTGGACGTCCATGCCTTTTTATGTTGCTAAGCTCACCAGTGCGTTTTTCTTTCCTCAGAATGTACCAAACTGTTGATTTGGCCACTCCTAATGTTGCTGCTATCTCTCTGACGGATTTGTTTAGTTTTTGAAGCCTTACTGTAGCCTGTTTCACTTGCATGGACAGCTCCTTTGAACGCATTATGTAGGTTCACAGCAATAGATTCCAAATGCAAATACCACAGTTATAATCAACTCCAGACCTTTTACCTGCTTAATTGATGAAGAAATAATGAAGGAGTAGCCCACACCTGGCCATGAAACAGCTTTTGATTCAATTGTCCAATTACTTTTGGTCCCTTGAAAAAGAGGGGATGGCTACTCTTAAGAGCTGCAATTCCTAAACCTTCCTCCGATTTGGATGTACATGCCCTCAAATTAAACCTGAGAGTGTGCACTTTCAGCCCATATCCATTATGTAACTATAGCTTGAATATATTTTGGTAAATATCTGAAAATAACTAAAATTGTGCCTGTGTTCAAATATATATGGACCTAACTGTAAGTATTAAGATAATTATACCTAATATTATGAAGTAATACAAGCTGGACATAATCATTCAGCCATGCAAATTAGCAATGGAAACATAGAATTAGATTTAAGAAATGCAACGTCACTAAAACTCGGCTTTTCACAAAATGTTTCTTTAGAAAGTTGCTGGCACTAACCATAGCTAGTTCAGCATGGAAAAGAGGTGCATCATTGGGCCCTTCCTCGGCATATGAATGTGCAGAGTAGAAAAGAGATTCGTCCTTAGCAGAGATATAGCCTTCTTCTGGTGACAGCTGCAGAAACAAGGAGCCCCATTTGGACTCGGTTAAACATCAGTACAGAAAGAAAGTGCATGCAAGTAGAAAGGATAGCAAGTATTCAAAGCAGATCTGGAGATTAAACACCTTAACAGACAAGTAAGGCTCTCACATAATTTAGTTAGGTTTTTTGAATTATAAATAAGGATTTTTGACTTACCTATAAAGTCCTTTTCTTGGAGTTCAGTACAGGACATAGGATCTCTTTTGGCCTTCTATACAATTGGACATTTTTGCAGCTGCTTCTAGGGGAGTCAGGCATTTTTATTCCTGCCTCTAAACTCCACTGCATGTTAGCTTATGTGTCCATGCACACATAGGTTTTTAGCAGTGCTTAGTGACAGGAGCTTTTAGAGGCAGTAAAAAAAACAAAAACAAAAAAAAACTGCCCGTGCGTCCAGGAGCAGCAGAGTTATGGCAGAAAAAATGCTTGATGCTGCTAAAACGTGCCTAAACACTAGGCGAGTATAGCACTTGACGGTTTATTCATTTTAATAGCCAGAATAAATTATTATTCTAGCCAATGAAATTAATTAACATCCAAGCTCTCGACGCCTTTAAACATGCCTAAATGCTTGGAAAAGCTTCAGTCACTTTTACAAGCGCAAGGCTTTTTTCCTGTCAAATAGGGGTTATATGCAGACAAAGTTTACTGGCAAACAAGCCATATAACCCTTCCCACTCCCAGTAATCCTCATTTTTTGTAGCAAGCAATCAATCAATGGAAAATGCCAGAACAGAGAGGAGGGTGGCCTGAGTCCTGTACTGTTCTCCAGGAAAAGGGTTTTACAGGTAAATAAAAAAACCTTATTTTTAAATTGTACAGTACAAGACACAGGCTCCTTTAAATCTTGACCACAGGAAGTCCCCAGGCAATACAACTGTGTGGTTGGCAACACAGCAAACAAAGCTAACAGCCTCAAAACAAGAGAACCAGATTCCCAAATCAAGGTGCAGTGTAAATCAGCAGCTGGCATGAGCAGAAATGTGTGAACAGAAGACCAAGTGGTGGCCCTGACCAAGTGATGGACGCCTAGTGCTAAAAAGCCCAGGAAGCACTGAATGAATGGGTTGTGGAAGCCTTAACAGAGAAAGGAGAATTCCTATCCTTCAAAGTGTAAGTCTTTGTGATAACCTGACTAATCCATATTGAAGTGGTGGAACAAGATGTAGGACAGCCCTTGTGAGAGCCCACAGGCAGGACAAATCAAGAATCTCAGGTTCAGATGGACACACTGATGGAGAGGTAAACTTGAATTAAACCTACTACATCTAAATAATTCAAAGTATTTCTTTGGGGTGCTTCGGAGCAGGACGATGTCCCGATTAAGATGGAAGAAGGAGACCACCTTAACAGGAATTAAGGATAGGGGCCTCAAAACCAACTTGTACTTAGGAAAAACAGGAAATTTAGGAAATTCTTTATAGATCAGGCCGCTAGTTCTGAGACACATCTCGCTGGCATGACATCCATAAGAAAAACTACATTACAAGTAAGGTTGGCCAAGGGGATATCCCAAATGGACTCAAAGGGTAGCTTCTGTAGAGCCAACAGAATCAAACTGGGATCCCAAGGCGAGACAGGTGTACGAACAGGACAAGCAATATGAGCCAACCCCCTGAACAAAAGCCTTTAGTAGTGAATAAGAAGCCATTGGTATCTGAAAGAGAATGGAAAATGCTGAGACATTGCCCTTCAGGGTGCTCAAGGCCAAATATTGCTCCAGCACAGATTAGAGTAAGGACAGTGAAACTTTTGTGCCTCATACTATGCAGAGCAAGTCTTCCAAGTGCAAAGATGTATCTTGCTAGAGGTTAATTTCCTAGCTTTAAGCAGTGTAGGAAGACTCATATCTCTCAGGACTTGCATTTCAACTGCCTGGCCATCAAAGCCAGCTAATGTGAAGCAGCATGACAGACCAGTCTTTGTGACAGATCTGTTCTGTTTGGAAATGCCCATGGAGTGTCTATCTGAAGTCAGGGGATGCCTGAGCTGATCCCATAAGGACACCATTGTACCTGCTGCATAGGCCTTTGGATTTCTGATGTTTGCTACAAACCTGTCCATATTTTAGTTAAAGCGGGATGTTGACAGATCTACATCCAGCATCCCCTAACAGTAACAGATGTCCCAGAACACTTTGGAGTGGAGAGACCATTCCTTCACATCCAAACATGAATGACAGAGAAAATCAGCCATCTATTGCCCATTCTAAGAATGTGTACTGCGATTAAGGCTGGACTGTGCCATTTGGCCCAAACCAGAAGTAGGTCTGCTTCCCGAAGAACACTGTGGCTTCTGGTTCCACAGTGATGATTGATGCAAGCAATGAATGTGGCATTGTCTGACTGAATTTTCATAAGTCGCCCCAGAAGCTGGTTGGTCCAATGCACAAGGGATAGGCAGGTGTTACTGATATTGATGGTAAGTCTGGAATCCCTTGATGACCATGTCCCCTGGACCTTTTCAATCCCTAGGATGCCTCCCCAGCCCAACAGTCTGACATCCTTTGTGAGAACTGTCCAGGTTAATGAGAGAAAGGAGTTTTTTATAACTGCAGCACAAGGATGGTCATCCACCAGGTCAGACATATCCTGGCCTTGGGACATAGACATATGAGCCTGTCCAAAGACTCAGGGGATTTGTTCCATGCAGTCAACACATCGAGCTGCAAAGGCCTAGAGTGAAACTGGGTAAACATCACTCCCTCAAATGAAGCTCAGCAACCTCATACAAAATTGTACCACAGAATGCTTTTGGGACACAAGGTCCATACACATGCTTGGAGGGTAACACTCCTCCCTGGGTCAGAAACACCCAGACTTAGGCTATGTCCAAGACTAGGACCAGGTACACCAAGCTGTGAGCTGGATCTGTTGCAGACTTCTGTAGGTTGAGAATCCACCCAAAGCTCTTAAGTGTCTGTATCGTCTATTACACATTGGCTGCCAGGGCCGGAGTGGAGTGATCCTTCAAACGAAGGTTGTCCAGATATTCGATAGTGTGGATTCCCTGAGAGCGCAGCAGTATCAAGACCAGGGCAAGCACCTTGGCGAAGACCCAAGGGGCTATGGACAGGCCAAAGGGGCGATACAACCTAGAAGTGCTGCTCATACATCACAAATCAACGTAACCACTGATGTAGGGGAAAAATGGGGATGTGTAAATATGCATCTTGAGGTCTATTGATGCTAGAAACTCCCCTTGCTGCAGCAATGCAATCACAGACTGGACAGATTCCATTTAGAACTTTTGGATCAGCAAGAAGGTGTTGATATCCTTTAAACCTAGATCAGGGAAAATGCCACAACTGGGCTTCAGAACTGTAAACGGGTTTGAATAAAAGCCATGAAGCTGTTCCTCTGAGGGAACTGGCTCAGTCATTCCAGATGTGTGAAGATGCTGTAAGGCAGTCTAGGGGGCCCGCAATGGAATCAGAGAGATGGAAAAGTTGGAGGGCATAAAGTGGAGAGACGGTAGGGAGTGAAACTCAAGCTTGTTTCCTTGGAACACCACTTCCTGGACCGAAAGATCCGAAATGCCCTAAATCCAGGCGGACGAAAAAGCAAAAAGACGCCCCCCCCCCTCCTCTCGACTTATAACAGTGTGTCCCTTCATTGTGAGTAGAATTTAGCACCAGTCTTGGCTGGCTTAGACATCCAGGACTTGCAACAGAATTGATTGGAGGACTTGGCTTTTCATGTGGATGTCTGGGAGGGAAGAAAAAGAAGTCTAAGATAATCCAGAGATGGCAGACCTTGCAATGTGCACCTTAGCATTCATATTACTGGGTAAGAGAGTGTTTTTCCTGCTCATGACTTCCCTGAAGCTGTATTTAATCTAAAAACAAAAATTTACTAAAATTGCAGCCCACAAATTTTAAGTTTTCCTTTTTTAGGATTTTTTTTTGTAGTTTTTAAATGATGATCCAGCCAGTAAAACTGTTATTTTTCAATTTACCAGTCCAAACTGTCCAGACAAAGTAGCAGTTAGAGGATTGAGACAAACCCTGACTGACTTATGTAAAATCTTTATTGCAAAAAGAAAAACCTCCAGAATGCAACACCCTAAGACAGGAATTGTGTTACTGGCTGAATCAGCAAGTGAAATAAAGGAAAAAAGAAAACAAATGCAGCCACCACATCTAAGGATCGATAGGCTGCAATATATTTCATTTTTGTAATCTGGTTTATTACTGCATTAAAGAAGTCTTTGCTATGTTAAAGAGGTCTAGTTACTCAAAGAGTCATTTATCAAGCAGAATCCTTTCTAAGCATTTATTACAAACTGTCTCTGCAAAACAATTCCGCAGTCATAGGATCCCGTGCTTCTTTACAGACATGAAATACTACTGGGAGGAGCTTCAATTTGTGGAGTACTGAGGGATCCAGAGTTGCACACCATGCACTTGGCCTAGACTGCCAGAGTTTGACAAATGGCCAAAGACACCTACAGATGCACGGCCAAACTTGACAGTACAAAACAGGAGGGGCACTAATTTCTTGTCCACCAAGCCTTTGAAAACTGGAACATCCTGAACCAGAACTGTAAAGGATTTGCTGAGGCAGAAAATAGGCAAATCCAGCACAGGCACTTTTCAAAACCTTAATGGTTCCTTTTAGCTTGAGAGAGATCAAGGGCAACTGCCCATCCCAGGAGGAGTTCTGACTTCAAGAATTCATTTTCCTTTTCCTCACCATCCCCACCTATTGGGAAGCAAGGCTGCTGTGATGGAAAGTTTGGACAATGACTCAGCAGGGGAAATTGAATGGCAGTGTTTATGCCTTGCATTCTCTGTAAACAGAGATTTTCCCCATCAGGTCTACCATAGAGGCTGAAAATTCCACTCTGGTTATAAAGAAGGAAAGGACAGACTCAAACATGGTAGAGGTCCAGAGAGCTGACATCTGCCCTTGAGGGTTATCAGATTCCCTATGGGGTACCTACTACCTTAGTAAGTACAGAGACTGTTGATGTGGAGTAGAAGAGATTAAGCCGTCCTGTGGCCTACGATTGATGTTGCTGTATAACCCAATGAAGGCAGATGCAGAGACCAGAGCAACAAACTGGAGCAAGGTAGCAGCTGGAACTGTAGTTTGCCTGTCTGCAGTTTTTCAGAGCAATGTGCTGAATATGACAGTAATAAAAGGGAAAGGAAAGTATCTCCTCCAAAGGGTGGGACTATGCACATAGAATGGCCATTAAGCACTAAAATTTGTCTCTGGACATGCAGCAACATGTGTCCCAGGACTGAAAAGTGGTGCACTTTATTCATTATGTTTGAACAGAAAATTTAAAGTGGCTCATGCTAGGTCAAGATTGTGACAGACTATTTAGAAGTGTTAGACATGGTACATACTGCTCCTTCTGCCCCCACATCGTTGTGCTCAAGGGAAGCTGCCCAGTATCCAGGGATTAGCCACTTAGGTGATGGGTGTGAGAGCCTTAAGGGGGTGGGGGCACAACAGGGGCATGGGCAAAGCCACGGACTCACCACACTAGTGTACAGGCGCCTTTCCAGGGAAAAGACCACTAGAAGGAGAGAATTGGTGGTCCATGGAGAGGGTCTACAGGGACTGGAATTACCGGGATTCTGAACACCATTGCTCTGGACCTGAAGAGCAGATTGCAGCTAACTACGCTGAGTTGTACTGCAGCACAAAGTGTCAGTGTCCAGAGGTGGAGGCAATGTTACAAGCCAGCCCTGCTGCTTCCATGAGGTGGGTTCTAGGCATGTTTCCCTAAGGTGCCACCAAGGGGTGACCAATCCAGAAACAAAAGACAGAGCAAAAGATGCTTTAGGGAGGGCTTCTAACCTCTTGTCCTCCAGGTTTCTGAGGACTGTAAGAAGTTTGTTGAGGCAGGAAATAGCCAGATTCCCCACAGAAAAATTCCACTGATTGTGCGCAAACCTCATGGGGGCTTATATATTTTGTCTGGCCTTGGCCCATCCTCATACAACACATCCTGTAGTACAGGGAGAGCGGGTTACACGGGCTGTTCTAACAACTTTGTTTGACTGTGTCCTCACCTGAAGGTGGAGTATATAACCAATGATTATGATTTAAAAGGAGCCTGTGTCCTGTACTGTATGAGAAACCATAGTTATACAAATAACTGTATGGTTCTAACAGAACAGATATAAAAGAGAATCTGTTTTGATAGTAATATGGTAATTGCCAGCGCTGACTTGTTTTTGTAGGCAGTCATCTTCATACTTGCTTCAATCTAGTAGTGAAACAAAGATAGGATACAAGGAAAACAACAACAGATTCTTGCACTTTCAAAAACAAGTCAGCATTAGCAGATCCAATATTTCTATTTCAATGGGTTACTAGCAAAGGGGTTTGAGAAAAAGAGTTAAGCTATAACCCCCTACTAATAGAGTAAAGCCATTTGATGAATTATAGGTGAATGAGCCCCCTAAAACTGCAATTTAAGCATAAAAAAGTGAAGCTGGGAATTCTAATAAAATGATTTTGCAGCAATTCAGTGCTCTAAAGAGATATACAATGCATCCAGAAAGTATTCACAGAGCTTAACTTTTGCCAAATTTTGTTATGTTCCAGTCTTATTCCAAAATTGAATAAATTAATTTTTTCCCTCAACATTCTACAAACAATACCCCATAATGACAATGTGAAAGAAGTTCATTTTGAAATCTTTGCAATTCAATAAAAATAAAAAACGAAAAAAAAAAAAAAACAGTTGTACATAAGTATTCACAGTCTTTGGCATGACACTCAAAACTGTCTCTGGTGCATCCTGTACCCACTGATCATCCTTGAGATGTTTCCACAACTTGATTGGAGTCCACTTGTGGGAAATTCAGTTAATTGGACATGATTAGGAAAGGCATACATCTGTCTATATAAGGTTCTACAGTTAACAGTGCATGTCAGAGCACAAACCAAGCCATGAAGTCCAAGGAATTGTCCGTAGACCTCTGAGACAGGTTTGTATCAAGGCACAGATCTGGGGAAGGGTACAAAAAAATGTCTGCAGCATTGAAGGTCCCAATGAGCACAGTGGTCTCTATCATCCATAAATGGAAGAAGTTTGGAACCACCAGGAATCTTCTTAGAGCTGGCCGTCCAGCCAAAATGAGCGATCGAGGGAGAAGAGCCTTAGCCAGGGAGGTAACCAAGCACCCGATGGTCACTCTGAAAGATCTCCAGCGTTTCCCTGTGGAGAGAGGAGAACCTTCCAGCAGAACAACCATCTCTGCAGCACTCCACCAATCAGGCCTGTATTGTAGAATGGCCAGACCGAAGCCACTCCTCAGTAAAAGGCAAATGGCAGCCCACCTGGAGTTTGCCAAAAGGCACCTGAGCGACTCTCAGACAATGAGAAACAAAACTCTCTGATCTGATTAAACAAGGATTGAACTATTTGGCCTGAATGCCAAGCATCATGTCTGGAGGAAACCAGGGTGTCAGGGCTCCAGGTATGACCAGAGGTGTGTGGACCGACACAGGGAAACACAGACTTCAGGTATAGCATGTAACACAATATAATTTATTAAAGGCAACACAAACATAAACGCAGTGCAAACAACCAAACTCAACACTTACATAAATATGTACAACCAGGTGCAATAAACCTTAAACTAATAGGTACCAGTGCAGTCAGGGCTGGAGAGGTGGAGCGGTCAGGCAGGCCGAGCCCACAGCACGGATTTCCTCAGGGCGCGGGGTCTAAGTCCCAGCCTACTGTTCACCAGGGCCCCTGATGGTGGGGATGGACTTGGTGCAGACTGGAACCAGGTCGTGACCCCTGAGTGTGTCCGGCTGTGGTAGAGAATACTGGCAGGGGAGTGCGGGAACGGAGTCTGATGGGAAGAGGCAGGCAGACTTACTGAAGTGATCCCTGCAGGATGGATGGATGGATTGTCGGGTGAAGTAAGCGTAGTCAGGCAGGCCGGGTCGGTATCGTGCAGGCAGTGAGGTACAAGAGGAGCGAGCAGAGAATGGTCGGGGTCACAAGCCAGGTTCAGCAGGTTGCGGGCAGCGCAGTACCAGGGATCAAGCAAAAGAGTAGTCAGGCAAGACAGGGGTTAATCAGGAGAATAGCAGGATCAGGAACAAGCAGAGGTCGGCAACGGAATGAACACAGGAACAATATTAAGAACAGAGCAGGTAAGAGACAGGATACAGGGAACAGGGCACATGGGAAACATACACCAAGGCCCTGATCACAGGCCTGGTCATTCCTTAAATACACCTTCTGCAATCAGCCCCAGGTGTTGGCTGATTGCAGGAGTGAGCTTCTGGCTGCTGAGAGCACCCGCTGGTCAGCCCTGGTACTGCAGCCCAAACGGCAGGTGAGTCCCACCACCAGTGCTGAGTCCATTCCTGACACAGGGACCGCTCACCACCTGGCCAATACCATCCCTACAGTGAAGCATGTTGGTGGCAGCATCATGCTGTGGGGATGTTTTTCAGCAGCAGGAACTTGGAGACTGGTCAGGATCTAAGAAAAGACGAATGCAGCAATGTACAGAGACATTCTTGATGAAAACCTGTTCCAGAGTGCTCTGGACCTTAAACTTGGGCGACAGTTCATCTTTCGACATGACAACGACCCTAAGCACACAGCCCACATAACAAAGGAGTGGCTACGGGTCAACTCTGTGAATGTCCTGGAGTGGCCCAGCCAGAGCCCAGACTTGAACCCAATTAAACAACTCTGGAGAAATCTGAAAATGGATGTGCACTGAAGATCCCCATCCAACCTGCTGGAGCTTGAGAGGTACTGCAAAGAAGAATGGGAGAAATTGCCCAAAAATAGGTGTGCCAAGCTTGTAGCGACATACTCAAAACGAATTGAGGCTGTAATTGGTGCTAATGGTGCTTCAACAAAGTATTGAGCAAAGACTGTGAATACTTATGTACATGTGGTTTTTTTTTCGCTTTTTATTTTTAATAAATTGCAAAGATTTCAAAACAAACTTCTTTCACATTGTCTATATAGGATATTGTTTGTAGAATATTGCAGAAAAAAATGTATTTAATCCATTTTGGAATAAGGCTGTAACATAACAAAATGTGGCAAAAGTTAAGCGCTGTGAATACTTTCTGGATGCACTGTAAGATATTGATTAGTGAGTTAGCCTGCCAGAACCCATCAAAAGCTGAAATATCAATTAGATGGACTAACTCTGCATAAGCAATTTAGTTGTAGTGGATATTTTAGTTATACAGGTTATCTGAAACATAATCAGTTACATAGCATTATAAAAATATTCTTACAGGCAAAGGTTTTGCTACTCCAATGCTAACATTTCCAGCAGGTGCACCTTTAAGTGCCTGAACAGCCTCCTCTAAACTCGCATGCTCCAAATTCATCTCATTGACAAACATCAAGCGATCACCAGGCAAAAGTTGGCCATCTTGTTCTGCAACTCCTCCAGGGACCAAGGAGCGAATTACTATGACTGTGCTTGCTGGATCAATAGGATCCTAAAGAAACACATTAAAGTAAGGATTGATTAAACCTAAATAGGTGAAGAAGGCAGAAGAAAAACAAGAAATATACCAACAAAAGGAAAGTGAACTTAAGCCTCCCTCCAAATAGAGCAGATACTGACAGGAGTTTGCTTGCTCAGTAGGGGCTTCAGTCCACTGATCAGGCGGATGGCTGATCCCTATCTGCTCCGCTTATGCAAAGCGGATACAGACACAGCCCGCTCTTCTCTATGGGCGGTCGGATGTAAATGGACCACCTGTCCGTTTACACCCCACTATCATCCGATCCGCTAGATGGAAGGGGAACATCCATCTTTTTTTTAGGATCAGACTGAATGTAGGCGGGTATAAACGGACATAGAAGACAATGGTGGGTCCAGTTGGGTCCACCTGAAAAACTGACAGGTGGACCTAATTGGTCCACTCGTGTAAAAGGGTCCTAAAGCATTTGTAAAGTCTTAGCATCTCACCCACAAACAAGAACATTCTTACTTCACTTCAGCATAATACAATTAAATAATCAATGCATGTGCCCATAAAATAGCATATGGCAAGTGAATGCTTACTACGTTTTATTACAATCACAAAGCCTTTACATCCATCTTTTGACAAAATTGCTTTAGCCTCCTGGACATCTTCAGTGCACTAAGGGATGTACTAGTAATCATGGAAAATTCCAATCCTTGTAGACAAGGCTGGAGAAATATATACAAACAGGCTAGCCCCAAGAAAAATTAGCTTGTGGGTCATGTTATCTTAAGTACAAACATAGGAATGTTGACCTACCTGTAAATTTCTTATCTTGGGAGTACAGTACCGGTCACAGGGCTTGTATTCATAGTCCATAGGTTATATGCTGCTACCCTCAGGTTACTGGACACTGGCAAAAACTTTTGCTAGAGTCGCTCTTAGAGCATACCCATATAACCACACCCACTCCATGGGACTCCAGTTTATTAGTAAGCTATTATAAGTAATCAAGACACAGAGGGGTGGGACCTGTGTCCTGCACTCTACTCCAAGGTAATGTATGGTACTCCGGTTTCCTCCCACACTCCAAAGTCATGCTTGTAGATTAATTGGATCCTGCCTAAATTAGCCCTAGTATGTGTATGTATGAATGTAAGATGGGGACTTTAGATTGTACGCCCCTTGAGGGTTAAGGACTGATGTGAATGTACATATATATACATACAGTGGGGATCGAAAGTTTGGGCACCCCAGCTCAATATTTGTATTAATGTGCATAAAGAAGCCAAGGAAAGATGGAAAAATCTCCAAAAGGCATCAAATTACAGATTAGACATTCTTATAATATGTCAACAAAAGTTAGATTTTATTTCCATCATTTACACTTTCAAAATAACAGAAAACAAAAAAATGGCGTCTGCAAACGTTTGGGCACCCTGCAGAGTTAATATCTTGTACTGCCCCCTTTGGCAAGTATCACAGCTTGTAAACGCTTTTTGTAGCCAGCCAAGAGTCTTTCAATTCTTGTTTGAGGTATCTTTGCCCATTCTTCCTTACAAAAGTCTTCCAGTTCTTTGAGATTTCTGG
Organism: Staurois parvus; assembly: GCF_062004578.1. Classification (NCBI taxonomy): domain Eukaryota; kingdom Metazoa; phylum Chordata; class Amphibia; order Anura; family Ranidae; genus Staurois; species Staurois parvus. The sequence goes on along the minus strand of NW_028317994.1, from coordinate 8,850,295 downwards.
GCTGTCTGTCACGCACTGCTCTTTTAAGGTCTATCCATAGATTTTCAATTATGTTGAGGTCAGGAGATTGTGAAGGCCATGGCAAAACCTTCAGTTTACGCCTCTTGATGTAATCCCCCGTGGATTTCGAGGTGTGTTTAGGATCATTATCCATTTGTAGAAGCCATCCTCTCTTTAACTTCAGCTTTTTCACAGATGGCATCAAGTTACCATCCAAAATTTGCTGAAATTTTATTGAATCCATTTTTCCTTCTACTCGTGAGATGTTCCCTGTGCCACTGGCTGCAACACAACCCCAAAGCATGATTGATCCAACCCCATGCTTAACAGTTGGACAGAGGTTCTTTTCATTAAATTCTGTGCCCCTTCTTCTCCATATGTACCTTTGCTCATTCCGGCCAAAAAGTTCAATTTTAACCTCATCGGTCCACAGAACTTGTTTCCAAAATGCATCAGGCTTGTCTATATGTTCATTTGCAAAGTTCAAACGATGATTTTTGTGGTGAGGACGTAGAAGAGGTTTTCTTCTGGTGACTCTTCCATGAAGAACATATTTGTACAAGTATTTCTTTATAGTGGAATAGTGTACCACAACTCCAGTGTCTGCCAGATCTTTCTGGAGGGATCGTGCAGTCAAACGTGGGTTTTGAATTGTTTTTCTCACAATCCTGCGAGCTGTTTTGTCTGATATTTTTCTTGGTCTTCCAGATCTTGCTTTAACTTCCACTGTTCCTGATGACTGCCATTTCTTAATTACATTCCGAACAGAGGATATCGACATCTGAAAACGCTTTGCTATCTTCTTATAGCCTTCTCCAGCTATGTGAGCGTCAACTATTTTCAGTTTCAGTTTTCTAGACAACTGCTTAGAAGAACCCATGGTGCTGATTGTTGGGGCAAGGTCAGATGAGTCTGGGCATTTAAAACCTTTGAGATTGACATCACCTGGTCTTCCCAGACGATGATTGAGAACAATCCATGACACTGGCAGGTCTCAGCTTGGCAAAGGGGGCAGTGCATGCTATAAATTCTGCAGGGTGTCCAAACTTTTGCAGACGCCATTTTTTTGTTTTCTGTTATTTTGAAAGTGTAAATGATGGAAATAAAATCTAACTTTTGTTGACATATTATAAGAATGTCTAATCTGTAATTTGATGCATTTTGGAGATTTTTCCATCTTTCCTTGGCTTCTTTATGCACATTAATACACATTTTTAGCTGGGGTGCCCAAACTTTCGATCCCCACTGTACATATATGTAAAGTGATGTGTAAATTAACAGCGCTATACAAGTACCTGAAATAAATAAATAAAATAGTACAGGATGCAAGACTTGTATTCATTGACCATGGGACAAACCCAAGTGTGATGAACTGCCTGACACCCCTTCTGGGTATCTCCACCAAATTACAGCTTACTCTACTCTTGAACCAGAATATAGCAAATTTACCTCAAGCATCAGACAGAACCAACATTAGAGTAAAACAAGGACTTATTTTATTAGCAAACAGCACAGCATTTATACACAAAAACCTTCCCCCTAAACTGGTATGGCACACATTACCAGTCCCAGGAGAAAATTACATTATACAAACAAATAAACAATCAAACACAAGAAAACCAAGGATTCCTTCCAGGAACCTAGCAGTCTGGACTCTGGAGGTGATTAAACAAAGTGAGAGCTTATCACCTAAACCTAATTACAGAAAACATTAACTGATGCCAGGAAACCTGTAACAGAAAATAAGGTTTTTTTAACCCCACATATGCTGGAATTTACTCCCTGCATATAACGCATCCAGGATAATAGTTCCACTATTCACAGTATGCCAAGGGGTCCCAGAAATAGGCCCTCCAGCCCTAATTGCATGGAAAGGGCAGCTGGTATAATTCACAGTCATGTACCCAGGGAAGCGATATCTCCCTCTTGGGAAAAAGGTTCCTTGTAACCCCAAGAGCTGGGGTCTCCATAGTCCTGGGTCCATAGATGGTGGAAAGGAGGCTGGTCCCCAGGCCCCTCCAGTCGCCCAAGTCATGGTGGTTTCTGTGACAACAAGCAATACAACTAGACAACAACATAGCAAAACACAGAACTGCCAACAGGCCCACAAAAAACACAAGGGCTTAAGAACCCTGAATAAAATACAATAATAGCTTGAGAACCAGGCAGCCAAATCTCGCATCAGCTAAGGTCTGAACGTCCATCTCAAAGAACTTGAAAATGTGTGAGCAGAGGTCCAAGGGGCAGCCTTGTAAATCTGTAATACAAATACTTGATGCTGAAAACCCCAGAAGACATAAACAGCCCTGGCAGAATGGGCTCTGACGGGAAAGGGAAGATCCTTTAGGGTTTAGGCCTCTGAAATGAGCTATCTAATCCATGTAGCAATGTTGCAGTGGGGAGCAGGATGTCCTCCACAAGGGCTTCCAGGTAGGACAAAAAAAAGCTTAATTTCGTCCGATACAAAAAACACTATTGCACTGATCTTCAACAGACTGAGGTTGGCTGGGACATATGATACAAGGAATTCAGAACTGGGCACTGCAGCTCTCCAATCCATTCCACTGGGTGGTAGAAGTCTGAATATAAAAACAAAAGCAACAGAGAGCACACTCCCGCCCTAGCGTTACTCCATTTATTAATATAATAAAAAGGTAAAATAGTTGCACTCACGTGATAGAGTAAAACAAGAGGCACATCAGACAACATATGGTCCTCCCCAGCTTCTCCCTGGCAACTAGCAGAAGATGTGTTGCAGGGCGATTACAGTTCCCCAGCTGATGACAGCTCTCTCGTACAAGCCGCAGCTGAGTAAAGCGTCTGTACATGTGCCCAGACCAGCCACCGCCACGCACCGCTCTGGAGACATGCCACACAAGTGACGGGAGGGAGAGAAGGGAGTAGGATGCGTGCACAAGCATGGCTGCTATGACGATGTGTTTAAGGGGTGTGGCCCCCTTTCTCAAGACACACCCACAGCCGTCCTCTGGAGTCTTTTATACAAACAACTAATGACCCACTAAAATTCTTAAAGTAAAAAGCTTTTCTAAGAGAGAGCTGCTAACTCAGATGTGCCTAACAGATGTGATGTCCTCCTATATCTTGTGCAGCAGTCAAGGGAGGATCATCACAGGGAAGGCATAAACCAGTTGAAAATGAGTCCAAGGAATCACCAGAGCATTTAATGTAAAAGTCTACAGGATCCATGGTCTTGGACACAAATTTGTTCAGCTGACCACTAGATATCAGCAAGAAGGACTGACTCTTTAAAAGGAGATCATCCAGGTAAGCCTCAACATGGATATCCTGAGAAAAAAGCAGAGCCAAATAAGGGCAAGCACCTTTGTGAAAGCCCATGGATAGGCGAAAAGGAAGGGTAACAAATTGCTAAGGCAGATCACCACTGCAGATCACAGATAGCGTTGCTGAAGTGGAAATATGGGAATGTGCAGATAGGCATCTTGGTTGTCTATTGAGTAGTGATTCAACAAAATATCAGCCGCCAAAAATTATCATCCGAAAATAGGGTTATCAGTGTTTTTCCAATAGAAAAAAAAGTGCCGATAATGATGATTAATAACAATACAAAATTGCATCCCTTGACTTCAATGCAAAATCGCATCCCATTGACTTCAATGCAAAACGCCCCCTATTAACTGCAAAGCAAAAACGCATCCCATTGACTTCAATGCAAAACGCGTCCCATTGACTTCAATGAAAAACCGAGCCCTATTCACTTCAATGCAAAATCGCTCCCCTTTGACTTCAATGCAAAAACGCGCCCCATTGACTTCAATGAAAAACGGAGCCCCATTGACTTCAATGTAAAACCGAGCCCTATGGACGTCAATGCAAAATCATGTCCCATTGACTTCAATGCAAAAACAGCCCATATTGACTTCAATGCAAATGCAAAGCCTCTATTTTTAGATATATTTTTTTTAAATTCATATTCATTTAAATTCATGATATTAATTAAAAAGTCGAATATAATACAAATTTACATTAAAAAAATATATTTTTTAAAAACTGTCCATTTTGGTATTGGTCTTGGTTTTCAGCCAAGTGCATCCTAAATTTTTGTTTTCGGTCCAGAATTTTTGGTGCACCACTACTACTGAGGCGTGAAAATTCCCCAGAAGGAGGGAAGCAATGACTGTCCTGGCATTTTCTATTTAAAAACTTCTGAACTGGAAGGAACAAGTTGAGAATCTTTGGTTCCAGAATGGGCCGAATTTGTCAAATCAGGTTTTGAACCATAAAATGGTTTGAGTAGAAACCCTGAAAGCGTTATCCTAGTGGTAAAGGAACACTGACCCTGCACTCAAAAGCTGATCTGCCTGCCATGATTGGGAAGGAGACAAGTTGAAGTATATGAAGCGGGGAGAAGGTAGAGTGCAAAACTCCAGTTTGTAGATCCTGAAAACAACACTCTGGAACCAGATGTTATGGGAGCAGAAGTTGTTAAAATCCAAGAGAAATCCCCATACTTTGAGAAATTGGTATCCCATCATTGTTCAGAAGCTCTGACTGGTTTGCATGGCCATGTCTTCTAGCAAAGTATGCACCTGACCTAAAGTTATCATTAGAAGACTGGGAGGGACAAATGGAACCCTTCCTATCCTCAGAGGTAATAGACCTCTAGTAGGTCTATGTAGAGGTGCGAGACTTTATCTTCTGGCGGAGGAGAGTACCCTTATTCCCAGTGATCTTACTGTACTTATCCAAGGAGAGACCAAACAGATGTTCGCCTTCGGAAGGTAAAAACTAAAGGCGTTTCTTGTATGGAATTTCAGTTGACCAGCATGTAAGCAAGAGAATCCTGTACATGTGTACAAGACTGCAAAAACACAAAAAGACACTACACTTGTCTGAGAGAGACTAGCATAGTATGTGGCATGAAGGGGTGTGGCCTCGAATGCACACTGCCTGTGTTCAGGGCCGCTCACCTGCCTGTCCACACATATCAAATTAAGATTTGCAGCTCTGTCTGTATAGTTACATAGTTAGTCTGGCTGAAAAAAGACAAAAGTCCATAACAGATGTAATTTCATGGGTAGGCCCACAGATCTATGTTGTATGCAGTCTCCCCCTGCAGCTGCTCTTATGCACAGACTCAGCTGTGTTCTCAGGATGCTGGAAATTTTACACTCTGCTATAGGTTGGCTTATAGAGAATGGTGGCTGGCCTACGATAAACCATGCCTTTTTTGTCTAAAATTTGTTGAAGCTCCAAAGGCCACAGAGCTGTCATAGTGCCGGTTCACAAATAAGTGGATAGGATACGGTTTGAACTGCATCCAATCCGCATGACATGTGAAATAACATTGCTTCCTATGGTGCCCGTTCCCATATGTTCAGTGCACTGGTGGTGCAAATTCAGTGTAGTTTGAAAAAGAGTCCTGTATGAATTCTGAGCAGTGCCTTCAGGTTCAGGTGTGGATTACAGGCTTTTGACCTCTATGGGAACCGTTTCTAAACCACAATTGTGTGAACAGGATAAGATCCTGAGCTAATCCTGTCCTGAACCTGATGAAACCGCTGAACAACTACTGTATCAATTAGATGTGAAACCTGAGCTTCAATCTGCACTGCACATGTGTGAATCAGCTCTTAAGGAAGAAAATATGGTAAATTCTCATTATATATAAAGCATAATCATTTTTGTGCTACAAAACACATTAAAGATATAGTCAATACAATACAGTTTAGAAGCCAAGCAGGGTTCTAACAAGTCAAAGCACAGTTTTTGCTAAGATACAAAGAAAGCACAGAAAAGCTAGTCTCGAGCTGTAATGTTTTAGCGCACAATGGCTTCATGGCTCCTGTGATTTCTCCTGCCCTGAGCTGGCAAAAAGCAGAAAGACTTGTGTGTTACACAAAAAAACAGCGTAACTTGAAAATCAGGATATACAAGAAAGGAATTAAATGTATATTAATGCTAAAGTTCAAATCAATATATTATGAAGTCCAAATGTACTTTATTTTGTAGAAATTGTTTCAAATATGCCTTAATGCTCATTTTCTCCTATTTTCAATTTGTAAACAACCTTTCTGGCTAAATCAATGAACAGTTTGAGGTCTACAAAGCAACATAAAAACAAAACAATACCTGATAATCTAAAATACTGAAACCAAGGCCAAGGCTTCCCTTTTCCAGTTCAATGGTTTGAATATCAGTCTCCCACATTGCCAGTGGTGAACCTTGTGTATCTTCCATGCTTGGACTATCATCACCTGCTTCCATGTTCAAGTCATCAGTCTCAGAGGAGCCAATGGTGCCAAAATCAATATGATGCTAAAATCAGAAAGTTTATTGCTTTAGAACAAGCAGAACAACTCGTTACCTAACAATGGCATCAAATAATAACAAGACAAACAAGAACAGCCATTTCTGTTGCTAAAACCACATTGGATTTATATTATAATTTACATTATAATCTTACCAGAAAATGTCATACTCAAGAGCTTTGTCTGCACTAAAATGTCATATCATTAAGTCATTCTCCTCTCATATTTTCATGTGGGTAGCAAGAACAGAAGTAATAATGCTACAATGATATTTGTAAATATAATTGGCATCAGTATTACAATCCCAAAATTCTAAATGTCTTAATGATGAAGGCAAAAAAGGAGTCTTAATGCCTGAACCCAGTTTTGCAACTTTGGCATGTGTTAGTATAACTGTACATATCTTTGCACCCACTTAGTGTATCCTAGTGACTTACACCTTGTTTTGTTAAGGACAAATTGTGGTTTCATTTGGTTGTACATTTTGTTTTTATTATGAAAAAAAAAAAATCTGACATAAATTATATATACAGTTGAAACTCGAAAAATTAGAATATCGTGCAAAAGTTCATTTATTTCAGTAATGCAACTGAAAAGGTGAAACTAATATATGAGATAGACTCATTACATGCAAAGCAAGATAGTTCAAGCCGTGATTTGTCATAATGATAATTATGGCTTACAGCTCATGAAAACCCCAAATCCACAATCTCAGAAAATTAGAATATTACATGCAATCAATAAAACAAGGATTGTACATAGAACAATTTTAGACCCCTCCATGATTTCTAAGTGGGAGAACTTGCAAAATCGCAGGGTGTTCAAATACTTGTGTTCCTCACTATATCTATATATATATATATATATATATATATATATATATATACACACACACACATACATATATACACACACATACACTATATTGCCAAAGGTATTGGGACAGCACCTAGGCATGCAGACTGCTTCGACAAACATTTGTGAAAGAATGGGTCGCACTCAAGAGCTCAGTGAATTCAAGTGGCAGGATAGATTGACACCTGTGCATGCCTATCTGTGAAATTTCCCTGCTACTAAATATTCCACGGTCAACGGTTAGTGGTATTATAACAAAGTGGAAGTAACTGGGAACAACAGTAACTCAGCCACGAAGAAGTAGGCCAAGTAAAATAACAGAGTGGGGTCAGCGCATGCTGAAGCACACAGTGCGCAGAAGTTGCCAGCAGTCAGAGTTAGTAGCTAAAGACCTCCAAACTTTGTGTGGCCTTTAGATTAGCACAACACCAGTGCGTAGTGAGCTTCATAGAATGGGTTTACATGGCCGAGCAGCTGAATCCAAGCCTTACATCACCAAGTGCAATGCAAAGCGGCAGATGCAGTGGTGTAAAGTAAGCCACCACTGGACTCTAGAGCAGTGGAGACGTGTTCTCTGGAGTGACTAATCACGATTCCCTGTCTGGCAATCCAATGGATGTGCCTGGGTTTGACAATTGCCAGGAGAACGGTACTTGCCGGACTGCATTGTGCCAAGTATAAAGTTTGGTGGAGGGGGGATAATGGTGTGGGGTTGTTTTTCAGGGGTTGGGCTTGGCCCCTTAGTTCCAGTGAAGGGAACTCTAAGGCATCAGCATACCAAGACATTTATGGAAAATTTCATGCCCCCAACTTTGTGAGAACAGTTTGGGGATGGCCCCTTCCTGTTCCAACATGACAGTGCACCAGTGCACAAAGCAAGGTCCATAAAAATATAAATACCTTGTGGACGGCCTTCCCAGAAGAGTTGAAGCTATTATAGCTGCAAAGGGTGGACCAACTCAATACTGAACCCTATGGACTAAGACTGGGATGCCATTAAAGTTCATGTGCTTGTAAAGCCAGGCATCCCAATACTTTTGGCACTATAGTGTATGTTTTAATTTAGCTGCATACAGTAGTTCTTGCCTTAAACAACCCTAAATAAATTCTCCTACTCTTGACATACTTGGGTATACCACATATGAGTGCATTATTTGTTGTCTGCACCCATGTTAGGACACAGAAACTAGTATTTTTTACAGTGACACGAACACTGAACCTAAAACTACCCTAGATCAGATCTTGACCTAACTATTTTATATTTATTTATTTACGGATTTTTTTTTTCTCATTTTGTCTCTCATATTTGAGGTCTACCTCTGATGCCAATTACAGGCCTCTCTCATCTTTTTAAGTGGGAGAACTTGCGCAATTGGTGGCTGACTAAATACTTTTTTGCCCCACTGTGTATATATATATATATATATATATATATATATATATATATATACTGTATAAATATCTGGTGTTGCGCTAATAGATAAATCAATCATATTGGCATAAGTACCATAAATAAATAAGTGTAAAACGAATGAATTAATCAAAATTACATAAATGAACTTATAAAAAACATTCAATAATTCATGAATATACAATCATGCACAAAAAATAAATAATAAAGTGCTCCAAGGTGAACCCCGATAATAAACATACTGTGCAAAAGTCCCTTGAAGAATACGAGAACAGCCCCCTTTTTAATAAGTGATCACAATTCTTCATTCCAGCTTGCGTAAACACACTTGGGGTTCACCTTGGAGCACTTTATTTATTTATTGTGCATGAGTGTATATGAATATATGTCATTTTGATGAATTTATTCATTACTTTTACACTTGATATTTATTTATGGAACGTATGTCACTGTGATTGATTTATCTATTAGCACAACACCAGATATTTATATCTATGTTGATAAGAGAGGATATCCTCCTTTTTTGTTTGCTGCTTTGTGTAATTTAATGCAATTTGTGCAGTTTATTTTTGTTATTTTGTAGAATTGGAAATCATAAACCATGAAAAAAGCTTTTTTTTTTATGCTCCTAGAAGCTGAAGCTTGAAAAACGCTTCTAGCTTACAATAGTATGGATGGACACATAGTATAAAACTACACTATATTGTCAAAAGTATTGGGCCTTTACCTGCACATGAGCTTTAATGGCATCCCAGGCTTAGTCTGTAGGGTTCAATATTGAGTTGGCCCACCCTTTGCAGCTAAAACAGCTTTAACTCTTCGGGGAAGGCTGTCCACAAGGTTTAGGAGTGTGTCTATGGGAATGTTTGACCATTCTTCCAGAAGTGCATTTGTGAAGTCAGGCACTGATGTCAGACGAGAAGACCTGGCTCGCAGTCTCCACTCTAATTCGTCCCAAAGGTGTTCTATTGGGTTGAGGTCAGGATTCTACGCAGGCCAGTTATGTTCTCCCACCCCACAATTGCTCATCCATGTCTTTATGGATCTTGCTTTGTGCACTGGTCTGCAGTCATATTGGAACAGAAAGGGGCCATCCCCAAACTGTTCTCACAAAGTTGGGAGCATGAAAAGCATGCAAAATGTGTTGGTATGCTGATGCCTTAGAGTTCCCTTCACTGGAACTAAGGGGCCAAGCCCAACCCCTGAAAAACAACCCCACACCATTTACCTCCCTCCAGCAAAGTTTACACTTGGCACAATGCAGTCAGGCAAGTATCGTTCTCCTGGCAACCGCCAAACACGTCCATCAGACTGCCTAGAGTCCAGTGGTGGCATGCTTTACACCACTGCATCCAACGCTTTGCATTGCATTTGGTAATGTAAGGCTTGGATGCAGCTGTTCAGCCATGGAAACCCATTCCATGAAGCTCTCTACACACTGTTGTGCCAATCTGAAGGCCATATGAAGTTCGGAGGTCTTTAGCTTGTGACTTGCAGACAGTTGGCCACTTCAGCGTACTGTGCGCTTCAGCAAGTGCTGACCCCTCTCTGTCATTTTATGTGGCCTACCACTTCATGGCTGAGTTGATGTTGTTCCCAGTTACTTCCACTTTGTTATAATACCACTAACAGTTGACCGTAGAATATTTAGTAGCAAGGAAATCTCACAGATGGACTTATTGCACAGGTGGCAACCTATCACGGTACCATGCTTGAATTCACTGAGCTCCTGAGAGCGACCCATTCTTTCACTGTTTGTAGAAGCAGTCTGCATGCCTAGGTGCTTGATTTTATACACCTGCGGCCATGAAGGTGATTGGAACACTTGAATCCAATGATTTGGAGGGGTGTCCCAATACTTTTGGCAATATAGTATATTTGCTTCTAGGGGCAGAAAAAAGAAAATGCTCTAAACCAGGGGTCTTGAATTAAAATTTACGGAGGTCTGGTCAGCAAAATTTCCTTCCAGCAGAGGTCCGAACCTCGTTAGCGATATAACACATCACAGTCCCCCAGTACATTATGATCTTTAGCATACCTTTCACACTGTAATCCCCTCTACATCACAGTCCCCTCTTTAAAGAAGCCCCACAGTGTCCTCTTTTCCCTTCACATCACTGCCCCCCTTTACATCACAGCGCCCCTTAACAAAACACAGCGTCTCCTAACATAACACAGCACCCCTTAACACAACACAGCGCTCATTAACGTAACACAGCGCCCCTTAATGCAACACAGCACCCCTTAACGCAACAGCGCCCCTAACAACACAACGCCCCTAACAACACAGCGCCCCTAACAACACAGCAAATATGTAGTAAAGACAGGATGATTCTTTGCTGGACAGGGATGTCTCTTTGCTGGATGGGGATGTCCCTTCTTCAACTGGGCTCTCTCTTTGCTGAATTGGGATGTCTCTTTGCTGGATCCAACTGTGCAAAGGGACATCGCAGTCCAGCAAAGAGACATCGCCATCCAGCAAAGGGATGTTGCCATCCAGCAAAGAGACAGACCGTCCAGCAAAGAGACAGACCGTCCAGCAAAGAGACAGCCCATCCAGCAGAGACAGCCCCATCCACTGCCGCTACAGACCTGTCATAATGTGTTGGCGGGTGAAGAAGAAAGGCCACCACTGTCCCTTCAGTGCAGTGGCCAGCTAAGGAGGTGTCCCTGTGTCAGCGACACTTCCTGTTTGTTACTGGAGCCGTCACTTCCGCTCCTCCTGTTGGCCCTGCTTTTGCTGCACAGCAGGAGGTGAGCGGTGGCTGCGGTCTGTATTAGCACCGTTCAGACCGTAGTCGCCGCTTACCTCCTGCTGTGTGGTCCAATCATCTTAAGCCTGGCGGCCCCGAGGGGGGGAACTCGACAGTGGCGTGGCTGCGGTCCGGTTCTGGACTGCGGTCCACCATTTAGTGACCCCTGCTCTAAACTAGCTGCTTGGAGCTTAACAATAAGCTAGTGTGCATAGAGCCTTAATCAGGTATTACTGAAATACTGCATATGAATATTTTACAGTTATCAATCACAGTCTTCAGGTGGCATGCTAGACGCTGCTAGATGTTATCTGCACAGTGACATACTACTGCAGTAAATAGCGTGAACAGCTATTTATGTTGTATTTGAGCGTCTAATATTTGAGTCTATTTCCAAAACGTCCACAACTACTGAACGTCATCTAAGTCACAACAATAGAAGAACACAGTCTGCTAAACATAATACTACACAAAAATTAGATGTTGCCATGGTTTAATTGCACATAACATGTAAACATTCACAGTGCAGGGAGGAAAAGTATGTGAGGCCCTAGCTTAATGACTTCTCCCAGAGCTAATTGGAGCCAGGAGTGAGCCAACCTTGACTCCAATCAGTGTGATGATATTGGATGTGTTGCTGACAGCTGTCCTGCCCTTAAAAAACACACACCTGTTTTGGGTTTACTGGTTTCAAGAAGCACTGTCTGATGTGAACTATGCCTCGCAGAAAAGAGCTCTCAGAAGACCTACAATCAAGAATTGTTGACTTGCATGAAGCTGGAAAGGGTTACAAAAGGATCTCCAAAAGCCTTGATGTTCATGTGTCCACGGTAAGACAGACTGTCTACAAATGGAGAAAGTTTAGCACTGTTGCTACTCTCCCTAGGCGTGGTCGTCCTGTAAAAATGACTGCAAGAGCACAGCGCAGAATGCTGCATGAGGTAAAGAAGAATCCCAGAGTGTCAGCTAAAGACCTACAGAAATCTCTGGCACATGCTAACATTTATGTTGACACATCTACAATAAGGAAAACATTAAACAAGAATGGAGTACATGGGAGGACACCACGGAGGAAGCCATTGCTGTCCAAAAAGAATATTGCAGCACGTTTGAAGTTTGCAAAAGAGCACCTGGATGTTCCACAGCACTACTGGCAAAATATACTGTGGACAGATGAAACCAAGATTGAGTTGCTTGGGAAGAACACACAACACTATGTGTGGAGAAAAAAAGGCACAGCACACCAACATCAAAACCTCATCCCCACTGTAAAACATGGCGGAGGGAGCATCATGGTTTGGGGCTGCTTTGCTGCCTCAGGGCCTGGACGGATTGTTGTCATTGATGGGAAAATGAATTCCAGAGTTTATCAAGACATTTTGCAGGAAAACGTACGACCATCTGTCCGCCAACTGAAACTCCGCAGAGGATGAGTGATGCAACAGGACAATGACCCAAAGCATACAAGTAATTCAACAAAACAATGGCTGCAAAAGCACAGAATACACCTTCTGGAGTGGCCCAGTCAGAGTCCTGACCTCAACCCGATTGAAATGCTGTGGCATGACCTTAAGAGAGCGATTCACACCAGACATCCCAAGAATATTGCTACACTGAAACAGTTTTGTGAAGAGGAGTGGTCCAAAATTACTCCAGATCGTTGTGCAGGTCTGATCTGCAACTACAGGAAACGTTTGGTTGAGGTTATTGCTGCCAAAGGACGGTCAACCAGTTATTAAGTCCAAAGGTTCACATACTTTTTCCTCCCTGTACTGTGAATGTTTACATGTTATGTGCAATTAAACCATGGCAACATCTAATGTTTGTGTAGTATTATGTTCAGCAGACTGTGTTCTTCTATTGTTGTGACTTAGGTGACTTTCAGAGCACATTTTATGCCCAATTCATGCAAAACTCCACGTAATCCCAAGGGGTTCACATACTTGTTCTTGTAACTGTAAAATCCTTATTTTGATGTGTTAGATAATATTGGCCTATATTATACAATATTTGAATAAGCTACAGAGAGGCAATAGCCAAGGGAAAGGTTTTCACAATAGAAAGGAAAGAAAAAAATCTGTAAAAAACAGTAGTGGAAGCTTCTGCAGTATACAACTGGAATTAATATTACAGCTTTGAGACAAACCAGTGCTGGGGTCGTTGCCCTGTTCCTCCCCTCCATAGGTATAAACCTGCTGCTGTGATGATCCATGTGTGCATGCTTAAAGAGAAAACTTTCAAAAAAGCTTAACCTGTCACAGAACATTGTACTAATTTGATAACAATATGGAACGTGCAGCATCAAACACCAACCAATTACTGTCAAGTTTACTTTTATCACTTTATTTTATATTTTATTTTGATTGGTAGGTATGGGCTACCATACTTTACACATCATCAATTTCTGTGTGTTATCCCCAATTAAAAGAGACATATACAAACTATACACAGAAAAAAAGTACAAACGTATATATTACCTGCAATTCTGTACCAGTACTGGGAATATCAGGAATATCATCTTGCACTTTCCAGAGGTCTGATAAGTGATTACTGGTGAAACTGTCATCCTGTAAAAAGCAGTAAAAATTAAGTTTCAGCATATTACATAAATGTACAATGTGTATTTGCCTTTCGGGCTTTTTGTGATTAATTCTTCTTGTTTCATTCTCTCAGGGAGTGTTTTTTTCTGTAATTTCATATGAAAACAAAAACAGTAAAAACTAACTAAGATTCACATACAGTACCATGCATTCTCACATACATACTTATTTTTACATCTTGTGTCTTGTCCTCCTGCCCAGAATATACTTACACTCTTCATACATTGCGCTTGCAGCTTCTCAGAGGGAGTTGTACCTGTGTAAGGACTATGGAATTATAACAGGTGTTGGGTTCAGCTGTCAAATGGCAAAACTACAGTTGCCAAGTGAAGCTTCTAGCATTTACTCTACCACTCTCAGCATAATTTTGTATATTCTTTGCAAAGATAATTACTAATTCGGTATTAATTTCCCAACAATTACCTGCAAAATTAGTGTCAACCCTTAGCCCTGCCAATTCTATCCTGCATCATGAAGCTTTGTATGAGCACTTATGGCTAAGTTTCACTAACCCTTTATGGCCCTGACAAAATGGGTACCAAGCACCTTGTGTGACATAAGAATAGTATGTTACAAACATTATATCCAATGTTACAATCCTGCCTTTGTATGCTAAATGCAGTGCTGTTTTTCCTGACATGCAACAGTACTCAAGGAATATAAAACACACATACTCCAAAAAAGCAAACACTGCCCCCTGCTATGAATTAGGCAATCGTTGATGCCCCAAAGAAAACAGGTACATAGAGATATGTAGAGATGGTGATTGCAGAATGTTGGTTGACTGTCTCTGACTTTCCTCAGGCATTGAACCAGCATGCAGCCAGTCAAACCAGAGAATGATTATAATATGTGAACTGCATACTTGTTCCAAGTCAGTGTCCCTGGAAGCAACAGTCAGGAAACCAGAATTTCCAAAAGGAGAAATCACAATGACTGTCTACAGCACCAGCAACCAAACAAACATACCAGGACAGTATGTCTGAATTTGTCTGCACTAGATAAATGCAGATCACTGTTAGGGCACAAAGAAGACAACTGTTTTCTATGTGCACCATTTACACCACAATGTTGTTGTGATGAGTGGCGCAGTGCAGTGCATAAAAATGCAGCATGTTTGCATTTTTCCACAGTGCACTGGATAGCACTGAGTATCACTGAACTGCTGTGCGGGAGAAATGAATAAAGTGTCATTATATATTAAAGTGAAATGCACATCACACTGCTCCCTGCCATAGCTCACACTGACAGCTATCCACCAAGTAACAGCTTTTACAATGCAGGCTTAGTGTAAACCAGCTCTGAAAGTAGTGCTAGCCCTGGGTCTTCTGCAGCATCCTGATTAGCGACATGCTGGTTCCAAACTAGTGCTATTTCCAGTGACCAAGCAATGACAAGCTCTGACAACACTTGGGAGTGACAGATAACAGCTGCCCTAATGGGTACCCTTTAATGTGATTCCAGAACACATCAGTGTGCAGTGCGTTTTTATTTGGCAGCTAAAACTTTCCAATTACATATTGCCTTAAATCATGTATTGCAAACATTATAGAATATAGCCAAACACAAAAGAATTCAAATTAGAATAACAAAAGCAAACTAACATCGTATCAGCCTTTGAGCACCTAGTATTATTTTTTCTGGCTTTGAGCTATGGCACCACATGTGTGAATATTACACATTACTTTAACAATTTATGCGCCATACAGAAGAGCGGGAAACCTCCAAAGTCAAATAAATCTAATATATGTTCCATTGCTGGTGCATTCACAAGCTAGAGCTTTAATTAAAAGATATTTTAATGCATAATATATTAGAAACATGTTGACATTTTTAAAGTAATTTAATAAATACCTTTTCAATCAGATGAATATCATTCTCTGAAATGTATTGTTCATCATCATTACAGGGGCTATTAAGCTGCTGAACTGGTCGACAGCACACCATAGTTACAGCAATTGGCAGCTCCTTCAAGATATTTACCACATCTTTATGACTCTGACCAAGTAGCGAGACCTCATTTACCTTAAAAAAGTTAAATAGACCACCTTACATTATTATACACGCATAGTGCACAAAAGGAACTTCAGACAGGACATTAGGACACTGTTCCACTTTAACCCTGAAATTGAAGACCTACTTCATGTGAAGAAATGTCACCAGCACACCAAGGATTCCTCAAACTGAACCAAAGTTTTATTCCGTGGTCACAAGGTTTCGGAGCCATGCAAGGTCCCTTCAACAGGCACGTTGATTTTGTTTGCACTATGTGACCATGGAATAAAACTTTGGATCTGTTTGAGGAATACGTGACATTTTTTTCACATTCAGTATCCATGGTTCCCAGCCTGTGATCACTGTGAAGCACCCAGCAACACCACATAGCCATTTTCAGGAACTTGTGCCCTGGGAATAATGTGATTGAAGACCTGTTTCAGACCCAAGGATGTAATATTGCTCAAAAAGTCTAATAAACCTCGACTAATACTATTATATTAAAGCTGAAATTTACTAAAAGAAAAAAAAATTCCTACAGCTTTAGTCACATCACTTACCTGTAATGAAGTATGCCCTACGTTGTGTGGGCAGCTGGTTCCTGGAGAAATCTTCAAAGCAGGGATATCTGTCCTCTTCCTTTCTCTGAACTTCTACCAATGTAATAGTAACAGCTTCGAGTATTCAGAGAGAACCGCAGTAAAGGTGATCTAAATGGGACATGCCCCTCCTTCTTTCTTCTTCACTGAGAAAGGTTCTTTCATTGATTACACTACCTGTTACAGTATCTGGGAATGGGAGAGTCTGGTCAGTCACAAGAATCTCTCCCCCATTCACAGATCATGTTACAAACAGTGAAAACATGAAAGAGTGTTTCCCAATGGAGGGAGGAGGGGCAGATCCTCATCAGACCATCTTTACTGATATTCTGTCTGAAGATCCTAAGTGGTTATCCACTCCAGTATCAAACATTCAGAGCCAGGAAGAAGACAGGGCATTCCTGCAGTGAAGATTTCTCCAGGATCCAGCTGCCCGCATGTTGTGGGACATGCTTCATTACAGGTAAGTGATGTGACTAAAGTTAAAGGTAATTTTTTTCTAACCTTCAGCTTTAATACTGAACCACTAATTTTATGTTCCCCTGTAAAAGAAACAAAACATGCTAAAGTAGTGTATAAGGAAATTAAGTAATTTTGTATTCACCAACAGAAGAAACAAACTTCATTTATTATAGATCCCTACATTTCCATGTTAAATCAAACTATATATGTGCATCAGCCCATTTTATGTAGTAACAGGGCAGCACAATTATTTTGCAAGCAATATGGAGACTTTGTCCTTTGTTTGTGTATGTTGCCTGATGAGACTAAATCTTGTCACATGTTGCAATCTGAATACACAAGTTCTTTTTAAGACTAGTACACACTACTATTTTTTTTTTCGTTCAACCCAGCGGGCTGAACGAAAAAAACTGACAGCTCAGAAGGAGCCGCTGTACGAACTATCCAATGTTAGTGCAGCGATCTCCCCTGCTGTGCTATTGTGTTGTGAACACTTCAGACACTCCAGTCAGCGCTCTCAACCATTGGCTGAGAGTGCAGATCGGCAGACCCTTTTTCGGTCATGCCCCTTCGACAGAGGCCGGCCAAATGGAGCAGCTGCCGTACGAACAAATGTCAGCCGGTTTCTATTGAACTAGTCCGGGTGTTGGCAACCCGCGGCTCCAGAGCCGCAAATGCGGCTCTTTTTCACCTTTGCTGCGGCTCCGGAGCACACTGCCCACCAGGTGACAGGCAATAGGGTTGCCGTAGCTCAGTGGTCGGCAAGCCGCGGCTCGCAAGCCACATGCGGCCTCTTTACACATTTTAATGCGGCTCTTCTGTGTGCCGGGCGCCCGCTCCCCTCCCTCCTCTCGGGCGGCCGCCCCAAAAGTCAGGACTCTGCACCTAGCTTAGCAATGGGCAAACTACGGCCCGGCGGACCTCTTAATCCGGCCCGCGGAGCGTGGCAAACATTGGCTGTCAGGATGTAGGCGGGGCAGCGTGACGAACTCCTCTCCTCTCACAGTCCGCCCTGAAGACCGGAACGGCGCAGGAACACGGCGAGAGGAACGCGCGGAGCAAAGGTAAGTGAATTGACACAATATGGGGAATGAATTACTATAGGGGGGATGAATTACTATAGGGGGGATGAATTACTATATGGGGGATGAATTACTATATGGGGGATGAATTACTATGGGGGATGAATTACTATATGGGGGATGAATTACTATGGGGGATGAATTACTATATGGGGGATGAATTACTATATGGGGGATGAATTACTATATGGGGGATGAATTACTATGGGGGAAGAATTACTATATGGGGGATGTATTTTCAGTTTTAAAAATGTGGCTCTCAAAATAAATTTCAATCGTGGTTTTGGCGAGATTTGGCTCAGTTGAAAAAAAAGGTTGCCCACCACTGCATTAAGATAAGAAACAATATATGCAGTGTCGGATTTGTTTTAAATGTTGCAATGGTTTTGCGGCTCCCAGTCTTTTTTTCCCTTCGGAAACGGGTCCAAGTGGCTCTTTATGTCTTAAAGGTTGCAGACCCCTGAACTAGTCGATGCCGCCCGACATTCGGCCTGTGTGTTCTAGGATTTATGAAACCTATGCAGTGCACAGATTTGCTGAAACAATCAATTTAATTAAAATGCAGTAAGGCTGGCTCTTGTTATACATAGTTTTTGGTAAATGTAATAGATACTGTACAATCAGATTGTAATATGTGTGTCTAGATTAGTTTGTTCTTTCAGCTAAAAATGCACATCATAGGATGCCATTGAAGCAAACTAAGAAAGGCACAGTTCCAGTTTTACCTGCAGGGGAAGCTGAATGGGAAATCTAAGGTCATATGTCAGATAATACTGTAACGCCTACACTAAATCATGACGAAGTACACATACTTCATATACACATTTGTTTGTAACTATTTGTATATGTGCATTTCTAATTCAAGTAGATCTTACTTCCAGCAATTCATCACCGCTGTAAAGTTTTCCGCTGCGACCAACTGGTCCTTCAGGTAATATAGATCTCAGGAAATGATGGCCTTCAGAAACTTCCAGACTTATCCCTAATCCACTGCTTTCACTAAACTTGCTAACCTGTGCAACCTGAAAAATAAAATGAAAAAAGCAATGCAAAGAATTATCTAACGTTATTTAGCACAGGTATCAGTAAAAGCTGTAAAAACTAGAGTGAATATATGTAGGGGTTCATGTTTCCATGACAACTTTATAGGTTGAGCTGTGTTTTGAGAACACGTCTTAACACATTCCAACTGTCATCCCTGGAATGAAAAGATAACAGAGGAAGAAAATATAGCAGAAGTAAAAAAACTAATGTTGACATAATATTATATGCTAGATTTTTGTAAAATACAATTTTAAAGTGATACAAACTGCATACTGTATATACAGTCAGGTCCATAAATATTAGAACATCGACACAATTCTAACATTTTTGGCTCTATACACCACCACAATGGATTTGAAATGAAACAAACAAGATGTGCTTTAACTGCTGACTGTCAGCTTTAATTTGAGGGTATTTACATCCAAATCAGGTGAACGGTGTAGGAATTACAACAGTTTGCATATGTGCCTCCCACTTGTTAAGGGACCAAAGGTAATGGGACAACTGGCTTCTCCGCTGTTCCATGGCCAGGTGTGTGTTATTCCCTCATTATCCCAATTACAATGAGCAGATAAAAGGTCCAGAGTTCATTTCAGGTGTGCTACTTGCATTTGGAATCTGTTGCTGTCAACTCTCAAGATGAGATCCAAAGAGCTTTCACTATCAGTGAAGCAAGCCATCATTAGGCTGAAAAAATAAAACAAACCCATCAGAGAGATAGCAAAAACATTAGGCGTGGCCAAAACAACTGTTTGGAACATTCTTAAAAAGAAGGAACGCACCGGTGAGCTCAGCAACACCAAAAGACCCGGAAGACCACGGAAAACAACTGTGGTGGATGACCAAAGAATTCTTTCCCTGGTGAAGAAAACTCCCTTCACAACAGTTGGCCAGATCAAGAACACTCTCCAGGAGGTAGGTGTATGTGTGTCAAAGTCAACAATCAAGAGAAGACTTCACCAGAGTGAATACAGAGGGTTCACCACAAGATGTAAACCATTGGTGAGCCTCAAAAACAGGAAGGCCAGATTAGAGTTTGCCAAACGACATCTAAAAAAGCCTTCACAGTTCTGGAACAACATCCTATGGACAGATGAGACCAAGATCAACTTGTACCAGAGTGATGGGAAGAGAAGAGTATGGAGAAGGAAAGGAACTGCTCATGATCCCAAGCATACCACCTCATCAGTGAAGCATGGTGGTGGTAGTGTCAAGGCGTGGGCATGTATGGCTGCCAATGGAACTGCTTCTCTTGTATTTATTGATGATGTGACTGCTGACAAAAGCAGCAGGATGAATTCTGAAGTGTTTCGGGCAATATCATCTGCTCATATTCAGCCAAATGCTTCAGAACTCATTGGACGCCGCTTCACAGTGCAGATGGACAATGACCCAAAGCATACTGCAAAAGCAACCAAAGAGTTTTTTAAGGGAAAGAAGTGGAATGTTATGTAATGGCCAAGTCAATCACCTGACCTGAATCCAATTGAGCATGCATTTCACTTGCTGAAGACAAAACTGAAGGGAAAATGCCCCAAGAACAAGCAGGAACTGAAGACAGTTGCAGCAGAGGCCTGGCAGAGCATCACCAGGGATGAAACCCAGCGTCTGGTGATGTCTATGCGTTCCAGACTTCAGGCTGTAATTGACTGCAAAGGATTTGCAACCAA
Source organism: Staurois parvus (assembly GCF_062004578.1). Lineage (NCBI taxonomy): Eukaryota > Metazoa > Chordata > Amphibia > Anura > Ranidae > Staurois > Staurois parvus. The sequence goes on along the minus strand of NW_028317994.1, from coordinate 8,829,534 downwards.
GTATTAAAAAGTGAAAGTTTGATTTATGATTATTATTCTGTCCCATTACTTTTGGTCCCTTAGCAAGTGGGAGGCACATATGCAAACTGTTGTAATTCCTACACCGTTCACCTGATTTGGATGTAAATACCCAATATTTTTGGACCTGACTGTATGCACGCAAGTGTATTGTAACACATAAACAAAAGAAACTTTACAAATTGTGGTTGTGGTATTGCGGACATCATATCACCTAATAACATATGTGGATTGGAAATGTTCAGCAAACAATTGTAAATTCATTGGCAAAGGCAAATGTGTCCTGTAATACAACATGAATGCCTAAACATAAAAAAAGCCCAGTATAGATAGGCTGTGGTGTACACTTCGGGTCCTGATTTTCATTTTAGATGGAGTGTAATCCAACTGGAAAACTAGAGACCTTCTTGTTCCCTTATGCAGGCCATAGACGGGTTGTTTATCGGCCAAATTTTCGTCCACATGAAAAATCAGCCGATAATCACGCCGTTAGTGGGGCCAGCCTGTTGGCCATTTTTCGCAGATCTCCTCATTTATTTTTATCGTTCATGCTGGAAAAGCCGCGAAAAACGGCCGTGGGTGACAGCATCGGCAACGGGGCCCATCTATGGCCTGCCTGATTCCCACAAAAACAAATGCCACTCCTGATATCACACCAGCATTCTCCTAACAATTTCTTGATAATATGCACAAGGAGGTGGATTGCAGGACAGGCAAGGGCATAATTCTTATGTTTAAAGTGTTACTAAACCCACAACAGTAAAATCAGTCTGTATATGCAGTAAAGCGTGTTTGTTATACTCGCTGTGGAAGGGGTTAATACTCTGCACTATGTAACAAGGCTGTTTGATCCTTTCTTCTCTGCCCCTCCTCTTGTTCAAATGACCACCTGATACAATCTGAATCCGTAGTCATATGCACATGCTCAGTTTGGTGTGTTTTGCTAGAGAGGTTTTTTTTTTCTTGGGAGAGTGTATGTGATCAGCACAGGGCCAATCAGCACTGTCCAGACAAAGGGTCAAGGGTTTCACATCCTCCTAGAGCTGAAAGAAAATTCCCCCTACAAGCTTTAACCAGTGCTCTGCTGAAGTCACAAGACTGCTCTAACTGCTGATGAGAAAAGGCATTTAGCAGTTTATGTTTAATAAAATGATGGCATTTCCATGTTGTCTGTACTGTGATTGTAGGGTCCGGGGTTTAGTATCACTTTAAGGGCTTATTCATACTAGCTCACATTGGTAAAATGCAGTGTTCTGCCATGTGGGCAGCCTGGCAGGGGGCTGTTTAATGTGTGTTTCAGCATATTGTGCTGTGCACTTTTTTGCTATTAACTTTAACTGAAGTGTCTCACAAGGACACTTCATTCATGTCTCTGTACAGCAGAATTGCATTGCACAGGACATTATACCAACGCTGTACAGCGAAAGAAGCACATACAAAACAATTGCCCTTGCACTGACTGCCATTTATCAAGTGCAGAAAAACACCAGTCAACACACATAGTGTGAATGAGCCCTAAAAAATAAACTACAATGTTAATGGTTAAATATAACACTAGCTCAATATTTTCTGTTATAGATTCCACCTTCTGTAGAAGAGATAATATCTACTTCAGTAGCCTTTATGTCGAACATACAAAACAGTTACAGGGACATAATCATAAAAATAAGGTGACATACAGTACAAAAACTCATATTATGATAGCAAAACAGATGCCTTCTAACATTTATACATCTCTTAATGCAAAAGTATTTGTTTAGTCTTGATGTTTTAATAATCATCTGGAGCATAAACATTTGCAACTAAGCAGCAAATCAAGGCTCCCATTTAGAAAGTTAAGGGATGTGGATGCACTACCAAGTTATACCACTGATGAAGGTTTCATGTGCATCCTATGAAGTTTGACTCTTGCCTGGTAGCACATCAAAAATATGTTTTAAAAAGCACAGTTGTCACTTTGCACCACACAATACAGTAAGTCATGCAAAACTCCTACACACGTGTTGTGATAATCATGACTGGAGATTAGCCATCGGTGGGTATGCCTCATTCAAGGATGTACGGCTGTTCTATGCAGGCAGAATATTCAAATCAATGACAGGCGGAGGGCTGCACAGACCTGCATGGATCTCCAAGCACATCCCCAAATACATCTATCAGGGACCAGATGAATGGATCACAAACCTGACTGAACACTTGTAGATCCCACAGCCCTTCTAATGGGTGTACATATTGATACACCTGGGTGAATGAGGCCTAATCTTTATAGGAGGCAATGCTGAAGCTAGAGAAACATGAGCGATTTTTGTCTCCCGAAGTTATTTAACCACTTGTACCAGTAACCTTCTCAGGCTAGAGATATGCAGGACATTTTCAGTAACTTAATCCTGCTACTAAAAATTATTGATTAATCACCAGATTTACAAAACAACTTGAACAAGTGGCGCCATATGGATTGAGCCACACATGTATTAGCATCTCACAGCAATTAATCACAGATAAATTGAGCATGGTCTAATATTGATTACTACTACAAGCTCCTTACTCCATACCGAGTCATGTGTTCCATTTGTTTAATGATCAGTTGCTACACCTAGTAAATAAAGTGATTGTAAAATTAATTAAAATTAATTATAGGAACTTTCTTTTCCTGTGCAGTTGGGCTGTACCTGCACTGCATGGGTTAACTGCTTGATTTTGTCTAGGGGTGAGAGAATCAGAGATATACTTGCCTAATCCGCCAATCCTCTGAGCATAAGACCAGTCCCTGCCACTCTTGCCCCCCCCCCCCACGACATGCTAACCGTCTTGTGCATGGACTGCTCCTGACGTCAGCATGCTCATAGACCAGCTCTGAACATGGGAACAGAAATGGTCCACTGCTGGACGTGGAGGAGCGCTGTTTTCCAGAGATTGAAGGATCGGGTAAATATAGTCTTTTGGTGCGCTACTGGAAAAAGCAAGCAGTTAACCCATGCAGTGCGGCCACAACCCCACTGTATGGGAAAAAAAATGTTTTCATGGAGTTCTGCTTTAAATAACAAATGTACTTACCTGTTCTGTGCAATGGTTTTGCAGTGAGCAGCCCTGATCCTCTTCTTCTGGGGTCCCCCACCGGTACTCTGGGCTCCTCCTCTTCTTCGTGTGCCACCACAGGAAGCCACTTCCTATTGTGGCACGTATGGGCTGGTTCCCGAGCCATACCCTGTGTGTACACAGTGTGGCTCATCCCTGCCCCCATTCCCTCGTCTTGAGATTTGATTGACAGCAGCAGGAGCCAATAGCTCTCGCTGCTCTTACTGAGTCCAGTGATTAGGGACAGAAAGAGGAGCACCGCTGCTTTTGGGTGTGATGCTAGATCAAGATTGGGCTCAGGTGAATATCTGGGGGGATGCTGGGGAGCTAACAATAGAGGGTTTTTTTTTACAGGATAACAGTCCAAAAGGCTGGCCCATGACAGCACAGAGATGTATACACAAATATACATCAAGGTAAACTTTACCATTAGAAGCATACACTAAACCACAGTAACATGAGAGATTACATTTAAGGGCAAACCTACCACAACTTCATAACTTGCTCCCATAATTCTTTGCCACTTATTCCGGAGTACATCTTCATCAATTACATCAGGTAGACATTCTTCTAGAAAAGAAAATGAAAAATGCCAATTTAAATTATTCACCCACACTGGAACGAAATTCGCCTAACAGCCAATGAAAAGACTGCACTCACATTACAAAGAGTACTGACTATTTGTCCACGCTAAGGTGGACCTATTGTTAAGGTGCTTTAAGCAAATGTTTTTGGGTATATGAAAGTCACACACATTGAGGATTTATTCAATATATCTGATAACAGGTTATAGGTCTATCAAAATCACAGAAGTAACTTTATTTTAATTTCTTTACTTTACCCATAATAGATAATACATTGCTAACTATCCTTTTAACAAAAAAATGATCTAATTGCTATTCTAGCAGGGATTACTTTTGTTTATGAAGGTCTCCCCACTATCATTAAATACATTTCTGCTTGCATCCCATAAAACGACCATATGATGCAAATGCAGCAGTTTTTCATCATTGAAATTACTGCCAGCGGTTCTTTTGAAAAAAAAAAATCTGTTTTTTTTACCTTCATTCTCTATCCAAAAACAGCATGCAGAGAAAAAAAAGCAGGATTTTAACCATATTGTTGTTCTTTACTTTATATCACAAAGAAATTAACAGCAGCATATGCATTTTTTTAAAAAAGGCTCCAAAAACACAGGTCAATTTATTTTTTTAATACATTCTCTAAATAAATGAAAACTGTCAGATGCCACAATATAGTTGGGAAGAAGATCTGAGGGACAGCTGGCCTACTCTACCACTGACAGATTGCTGCAGCATGTCTTTCCCACACACCATGTCCATGTAGCACACTATGGAAACCAGTACCTGTTTGTATGCTTTTTCCTTTTGATGTAGGCTGTGCAACATTGCTACTGCTCAGTGATGATAGTGGCTGAATTTTCTTAATGCTTTCTGGAAAAACAAGGTGATGAATATTTAGACATGAACATTACATAACTTTTACACAAATCTGAATATAAACTATTTACTAGAGGATAGAAATGTTTCTGCAAATAAGAACTTCTGACTTTTCTCTGATGTTACTGATTTACAAACTGATTTTCTGACATGGACTTAAAAAGTCTAAAAGTTAGAGGATCAGCATTCTAGCCAGATAACTAGCATCTTTAGAAGGAGGTCAGCAATGGCAGCCTACATCAAATATTTTTTCTACAAGAAAAATAAACCACAAGTGGGAAGTCCTGCTGGCCCCACTCTATTGTCTGAGCAGCCTGCTGAAAATTTTTCAGGCAAACAGCAGCTGCATCCAATCAAATGCAGCCACTGTTTGGCTATTCTGACAGCCACCAGCAGCAGCTATCAAAACACAATAGGCTACCAGGGAGCTTCTTCCATCCACACTGTTTATTGTGGATGGAGGACTCTTAGATTGCTCCCATTCAGCCTGTTGACTGAACAGAAATCTAACAATGCATGGCCAGACTAAAGTGGTTCAAAAGGCAAAAAAGGTTTATTTACCTTAACGCATTCTTCGTAATAAAGTAAACAAAAAAAAACCTTTCAATAGCAGCTCTCCCTCAGCCCACCTTAAACTGTTACTGAGTCCATTCTCAACCCACCGCTCTCCAGTCTGCAGCAGCTCTTCTCCCCTCTGTAACAAGTTTGGCTGAGAGGAGTGGTAGCCATTGGCTCCTGCTGCTGTCAGTCAAATCCTGTGAGAAAGGAATGGGAGGAGGAGTCAAGCAGTGCTGTGTGTGTACACAGCCTGGCTTGGGGATGAGCCTGCACAAGTGCCCCCATAACAAGCGGCTTACTATCGGGGCATTCGAAGAAGAGGAGGAGCCAAGGTCACCGGCGGGGGACCCCAGAAGATGAGGTTTCTGGTTGCTCTGTGCAATGGTATTATAAAGGTAAATACAACATGTGTTATTTTAATATGCTCATCCACATTATTTTTATTGTAATTGAAAACATCTCACCTAGCCAAATATACATAAGAACAATACAACTATCTGGTAACCCATTCGATTGGGCATCGTTTGCATTAAATAAAAGATCAAGAAGAGCACATCAAGTTAGTTTTTTATTTATTTAAAAACTGTGTAAACAACTGTGGTAAATAATATTTGTAGCCAAAAGAATTTAGGGGGGTTATTTTTGATGCTTTTGCTTTGGAAGGGCACACAGCTTATAGTGTGAGTAGAATGTGCCACCTTTACTTGTGAATAGAAGCATAAATACCCATGGAGATCAGTGGCAGCTACAGAACGAGCATAAGGTTAGCTGACAAAGCCACATCAGCTATTTCAACTGTGTTTTTAATTTTTTTCTGCATTGGTATCCACCTATTATTTTTCACATTAAATTATTTATCCGCCTCCCACCCGCCATATAAGGTAATGACGGGCGCAAGGCGGTTCCCTCGTTCTGAGAGGACGTCATATGAGGTCCTCCCATTCTAACTGCGCATGCGGCTCCGGGAGCATGACTGCACAGTTGTCATTCAAAGTGCGACAGCACTGAAAGCTGAAAACTGGCCTGGGCAGGAAGGGGGTATAAGTGCCCTGTAGGCAAGTGGTTAAAGGCAATCTGTCTAAACGGAAATACCATGGGGGAATCACTGATGAGTTTTTTATAACAACAAACCTGTGCTCTTATACTCATCTTTGCAATCAGTTGCAGCCACTGATCATTGTATTCTGACAGCACCGAGTCCCACAGATCAGAATATGTCCAGGGGAGAGGATTCCTCCATACCCCTTGCTTGTGTGGGTGGAGGAAACAGCTTAAGTGCCCCGGAACAAGCATGTGCATATCTCGTGTCCTGAAACCTGATATGCAATATATACTTGCCTCAGGTCAGTGAGAGATTCAGTGCCTTCGCTTCCAAAAAAACGTAAGCTATATCTGCTTTAAGGAACTGGCTTTTTTAAATACAAAACATTGCAAAAATCAATAATAATGTACACATGGTAAATTCAACTGATCTGCTCAATACAGTGACCGATCAGTGAACTGAAAACATCAGCAATCAGGTACATAATTAGTATAATGTTGTCATTTACCATGACCATCATCTTCATTTTGCACAGTCATAGCTTGGTCAGTTGTTTTTGCAGATTCCTCAGGTGGCTGAGGAATAACTTCCTGTTTTTGACCTCTCCTCATTAAAGTCAGATGGACAGTTTGCCCCGTGTGACGTAACACTTCCACTGCTTGCTGGTTTGTGTAACCCTGAAGATTAGTTCCATCAACCTAAATATATCAAATACAGATAGGTAAGAAAAAAGATTATACGTAAATGATATTAAAAGAGAAGTAGGGCTTGTTTGTTCCTTATTTATACTTACCTAAGTGGATGCAACATTGGTCCGATGCTGCATCTGTCCCCCGCTGCCTCTAAGGGTGAGTGATCACATGACCGCTGATTGACGAGTTCTCCTGTCCGCTCTGAGCAGAGAGCGGTGACTGTCAGCCCGCTGTCAGCTGAAAACAGGTCAGAATGAACTGCACTCCTGTGATCCACAGAAGAAGTACAGCCAAAAGAGCTTTGGCTGTACTTCGCCTTTAAATTATTAAAACTCGATAGTCACATATAACTGAAGAATTGCAACAAACCAACAAGGACAATTCAATGGCAAATGAAATGTATTTTTCAAAAAATATAAGGTTGTAAACCTAACACTGTGGTAATATTACTTGTTTAGATAAATGTGTTGGACAACATGCAGCAAAAAGGCACAGGATCATGGAGATGGTTCATAAGATAAACATTCAAGAAGTATAGTTCCTCCGAGGAACTAGTCAGAATTCACTCTTCCTTGTTTTGATCATGCACACGTGAAATTCAACTGCTGTTTCTACTTGTTTTTTGGTTCATATTATGAAAAATGCATTGTCTGAGCATCCATTCACTCTGAAAAGAGGGTGGGTACAGCTGCCAGCTGAGGAGTTTTCATTTGGGAATTCAAGAGAGTTTGAGTGCCAAACCTTGGGGGTGGACTGGGTACCCCACTGTGATGGTCTCAAGGAGAAAGTGAAGAAACAAAAGGAATGTTTTTTTAACAGTCCGGGGGGATACATAGCAGTCTACTCCTTAGTCTTCTTCCACTGAGAAAGATGAGTGTGTTTTCTTTCAGTAGCATCCTAGATAAATTGTATCTAGAAATAATCCAAAGGGATGTTGCCACTCAAACACCGGGCAGAACACCGCTTCTGATACAAGAATTCAGCAGTCCAGCACCTTAATCTGGGCGCCCAAGCACAATTACTCACAGGAGATCCATGTGATAGCAAAACAAGAAGAACAGCTGAAATAAAAAATTATCTATCCACGCATACTCCATGGTTCCACAGGGTAAAAATCACAAGCAGGAGAAGTCAATGCCACTTATTTAAAGTGTAAATATGACTGCCAAAAAAGGAAGAAAACAAACTCATAGATATCAGCATACTAGCTCCAGATCAAATTTGCTGTGACTGAGCCTTCACTCAGAGAGGGTACAGAGTCCACATCTAAGATCTGATCCTCAGAAGGATCCTGACACAAACCACAGAGGGGAATATCCTATGGGTTGTCCCCAGGAGACAGCTGAACCAGGCCAAAAGTAGACCTCTTCCCATGGGTTTAGACTAGAGCAAGGGACTGTTATAACCTCTGTTAGATTTTATTTTCACCATCTGTGTTCCATTGTGGAGATCTCCCTTGACTTCCTGTCCCATAGCCAAACAAGAAGTGAGAGGAAATCTTTGCAAAGTAAAGCGGTAGTAAACTGGTTTACAAAAAATGTTTCCTGCTGCAAAGGCATATCATAATGTGCTAAAGACTTACCTTAGAACAAAGTCCTACAGGGCTTTCATCTTCACCCGGTCTTTCTTCCGGGCTTGCAGGCTGCGGCTGCTTGAATGGCATGCGTGCGGGTGTTTCAACCACAGCACACAGCTTTGAAGGAACAGCACGGGTATACTGTTCCCTCAGAGCACATGTGCCGGTGATGTCACCGGCTGTTGCTGTGTAGAATATCTCCTAAATGTTTACCTAAACATTCATTTTACCTATAGGGAAGCTTTTTTATAAGCTTACATGTAGGTAAAAATAGAAAATGAGAGTTTACTACCACTTTAAGGGAATTCCTTGGGACCCCCAGGCGAGCAGTACTAGTGTTCTCATTGGAAGATTTCCCCTCTTTTATAATTCTGGGGAGAATCCAAAATTTGGGATTTTCTTTTACTTTCACGGTCAATGATAACAGTAAACAAAACAAACAAACAGAGACAGTGAAGTCAGCCTAACAGGGACACAGACAGCAGTAAAACCTGACAGGTGTTCTAATCCCTCTCCACTCTATCCAAAACTAAAAAGAAACTTTTGCCTTTAGTTATACTTGTAACCATACTTCGATCACCAAAGATAGCGAAGGGCAAACAAAAAAATAAATCTATGGGTTAAGACCCAAATCAAATTTCCCAATTACCCAAATGTACAATAGCACCAAAGGCAACAATGAGACTTGTAACAGGGCTCCAGCCAGTACCTTCCCTAAAAAAAGATATAGTGGCTACAGAAAGACACTGGAAAGAAATCCATTGGTTCCTACATGACAACAACTGCACACAAGAATCCACAACAGCTGTTGTAAATGAACCAAGAGAGATTTAAAAGTAAAATTCCCAATTACAATCTGACTCTGGTCTACACACAGCGTGCATGTTTGCAGAGGTGTTAAATGGTCACAGTCATTCAGGGTCTTGCCAGTTTCCAGAAACTGAAAGTGTAATTCCACACTGAACAGTACAGCAGGTGTACACATGAAAATACAGCAAGTGTATACTGCTCACCCCAGACATTCTCTAGCTGTAACTAAATGTTCCTTCAAAGTAAGGAAGAATAGTGCACAGGCGTGTTCCCGTGTGCTCCTTGCATCATTGAGTTGTAGCTGAAAAGGAGCAGGCAGGAAAATTAAAGATGAAACTGTTCCCCTTGTACAGTCTGAGCAGAAGAAAGAGGAGAGCTTCAACATTTAGTCAACTTCCAAAGTGCATAAAGTATAAGCAAGCTCAGAAAGAAAAACCTCAAACCAGCATACGCTGGCTAGTCTATTACAACAGTGATTTTCAGAAATGGGTATGGGAAAAGTGACTGAACTGTGAACCGATGACTGCTTAAGGCAGAAGTCCCCCAGGGGTTCTGCCGCAAATCAACACTGTGGCGGATGTATACCGCCCAATGGTGTTTCCAGTAATGTTCTCAATGCACTCTGACAGTCAGAACTGTCAGCGCGCAATGATACCGGATGACTTTTCTGTAGTTCTGGCTCCGATGAGCCCAGGAGTACTGCAAAGAGCGGGAGCTGAAGGGGGAGGTGTCACTTTCTAAGGCAGTGCTGATCACAAGACGGTGGGAGGGAGCACAAAGGCATGAGCCCATGACTGGATCACTAGGTGAGATTCCTTGATGACTCTGTGTAGTGGTGCCATGTAAAGTGCAGGGAAGGGGGTGCAGAGGGAGGCAGAGAGACGGAGCACTGTGTGTGTAGGGCAGCAGTCAATACAGACTGGAGATTGAGCAGAGAGAAGGAGCACATGGCTAAAACAGGAGGTGACATCCAGTGTTTGGCAGCATGGATGCAGACTCCAGAGTGGGAGCGCACAGTTGGATGAGACTGAATGTAGGAGGAGATGAGATCATATTCACTTTATATTATGCCAGAACTGTACATAAAACTATTATGATCTCACCTCCTGCTACATTCAGTCTCATCCAGCTATGTGCCCCTGTAGTCTTCATTCAGCACTTCCATACACAGGATGTCCCCCCTTGCTACATTAACCCATGTGCTCCCACTCTCTGCTCCCCCCCCCACAGTCTGCATTCACTGGTGCCATACACAAGATGTCACCTCCTGATCAAGCCATGTGTTCCCACTCTCTGCACTCCACTGGATGCCACCCTCTGAGTACACAGGAACCACAACTACAGAGGAGGCATCAGCTATCAATGCGCACTGTTAATGCGTATTAAAAACATTGGGTGGATATACATCTGCCACAATATTGACTTGCGGTGGAACCCCATGTGAGAAACCCTGTGTTATAGATTTGCAGAGCTCTGTAGGGAAGATACTGTTATTTACTGCACTGTTCCCCACAGGTCCTCCTCTTCTGTCTGTCCCTGTATGTTTAATGGAATATCACCTGGGATGGACGAGAGGAGGGCTAGTGGGGATCAAGGAGAAAAGGCATTTTACAACAGCTTTCCTGCACTGCTCTGCATTTGTTTGTTAATTGTTGTCAAATCTACAGCTCACTAATAAGATCCAATGTTCTGTGAGCTGTAGATCTGAAAAGAGATCTCAAACTTTTTGTCAAGGGTTCCTCCAAGATAAAATGGTTGAGAAACACTGGCTTAAGGAATCCCCAGACACACTGGCCTTAAGTGAAGAGCAGGAACTGGAACACAGATGGTAGTCACTGCCGACTGCAGAACTGTCGCAGAGTGAAAACCAGTATAAACAATAAACTGAGAACCTGTGCTTCTTGGTTAATTGGAGAACTGTTTAGTATTTTCATATCTGGCCTGAATCTGAAAGAACAGTTGGCAGTATAACCCAACAGTTATGTAGGCTTCTTTTCCTTTATTTCACCTGGAGATCAATTCCTGCCTTAAAGTGGAACTATACTCACCTAAACTCCAGTGATGCAGCATTTCGGAGGTTCCAGCCCAACCAATGACATCTTCAGGTGCCCAGGTTCTGGGTCTTTATCGCCAGCTGCTGTTATTGGCCAGATGGGGACGCCGTCAATTCCACACATGCACAGGAGCTCAGTCAAATTTGGCATTGCTGCATTTGTACAGTAAGTTGCACATGCGCGGCTTACTGTACAGGGGCGTACAAGCTGGTAAGCAACTTTAATGCGGAAGAGACAAAGCATGTCTCTTCCTCATTAAAATTCCTGCATGTTTGCCCTTTTTACATTTTTGACCTAAACTTCCATTTTAAGCTGGCTATAAATAGATCAAAATTTAGCTGGTTTAGCAGGGACGGGACAATTTTAGATTCATATGTTGCCACTCCCACCAAACACAGATGATTTACTTTGTCAAACAAGCTTGTTGGAAGATTTTCTGCAGCCGCTGATCAGTGTATTCGGATTGTGGAAAGCTCCCGCTGTCAGAATACACTGTCTCAGCAGGTAGGATTCCTCCATCTACCTAAATTGTATAGATGGAGCAATATGTTTTTTTTTTTATTAGCCTGCTGGCTGCACACACACAAAAACAATCCATCTATGCCCAGTCTTAGGCCTTGTCTGGACAGCTTGGTCCGTTAAAGGAAATTAAAAAATAACAGACTTACTGGCCTGATCACCAAGTGAAAGTAAAGAAGAAAAGACATAAAAAAAAAGAAAACAACCATAGCCATCACATCTAAAAATTGGTAAGCTGCATTCTAATACATTTTTGTTTTTGGGTTTAAGGCTGCTTTAACTTGATAGACATCAATCTTTCTTCATCCTTAGTAACTATGCATGCATACTGGTTTGAAATACAAATATAATGGTGCATACTGACATCCAGATTTTTATGTTTTGCTTTCTAATAATCTTAGATGATTTTCAAAATAAACAGCATAACCTCTTAAGGATATATTACACCATCTGTTCTGCTGCATAAATGTTCTGATTGACAGCAATGGGAAATACATACTAGGCTTAAAGGCATACCACAAAGTACATTTAATAATTCTAATACTTTACAACCAATGATTTGTTTTCCATTCCATTCATTTAGGAAAAAGACTCCTTGCTGTGTAAATACACAGCATTAAATATTCATGAACAAAACCAGTGTGTACACAGGGAACTGGCAAAATGTTGTTTCCTATTAGCAATTTATCTTCGTGATAAAATAATATTCTGCCAAAAAATAAGAACTCATTAACTACTAGCATAGCTAATAATAGGATTTTATCAGTTACAGAAGTACCCTGAATATGAACAATATGATTGTCCACTGGACACGCCACATAACCTTCTACCTAATATGGCTCTCTGAATTGGGTGAGACTGCCATCTGGCTAGAGCAGGCATTCCACTTCTCTGTAATAGCAACGGTACTCTATGGGTATCGAAAACTGCCTTCTAATATATACATATAGTGATATTAAACTGGTGAGAATATATGATACAAAGAAAATCAGTATAATAGATCTTTAGTGCATAACATGTCCTCACACTACTACTAAGCAAATGCAGGCTTGTGCAGCATAAAAACACTATTCTCTCTTTCAAAGATATCAAATTTGCTGCACATTTGAAATTTGGTTTATTGGAAACAGAATACAGAAGCCCTATTAACATACATACAGCTTGATGTAAACAGATGAAAACACAATTCAGAACACGAAGAAATAACATTTAGACATAGCAGCCAGAATTCAGTTTAAAACAATGTGTGAATTCTGACTAGTTCTTATACATTCAATTCTTCTTTATTAATAGTTACTATATATTACACATTATTTTGTGCTTTGTTAAGCATAGGCAAATAGTTCTCCCTCCAACATGTTTTCTAAATTTTGTGTGCTCCCTTTAACATCAATGTATTGTTACAGGTATATTGATGATATTTAATATATTATCCATATTATACAATATTTGCTGTTTGAAATCAATGTAAGTATTCCGCTTCTTCTTTTAGAGGATGGCATTTATACCTTTTTCTAACTGTTCAAGACAGCATAAAAAATGAAATCAAGCAGATCAATGTGGTTTAAAGATTAGGACAGGTATAAGGTGAACACTCTGCAGTCAAACTGTCTGGAACACACTACAAAAAATAGATAATACTGGTTTACTTACAGCAATAATCTGGTCTCCGACATGAATCCTTCCATCTTGCTCCACAGCACTGCCTTTTGTAATACTTTTCACAAAAATACCAGAGGGCTCTGTTTTATAAAAACAAATAATATAAGGGTCCCTATAGATCTAGAAGCTTTTCAAATATGCTTTTTTTTATCAATTTTTGATAGATGAACACCCTAGATGGTATGTCATAGTAGCAGTAGAAACAATGTGACATGTGAAGTGAGCTATCCAGAAAAACCCCAGTCAGGGCACCATCCCTATTATGTATTGCCAAAAAAGAAAAGACAAAAGGAGACCATCCACCCCTTAGGACCAAGTACAGGGTAGGGAGGAAACCAAAGAGGCAGGATTTTAAAGTGTGCCAAGATGGGAGATATAATATGCAATCATATAGTAAAAATACAACTTTTTATTACAAAATGTAAAATATCGCAATAAAAGTCAATATGTGAGTTCAACCAGATACAAGTCACATCCAAACTTTTTACAATGAAGAAAAATCAACAGCTCGTGTGAACATGTAGGATCGACGCGTTTTGCATAATTTGCTTCCTTAGGATCCACGCTTGTAAGCAGAAGATTGGTACGGCTCAAATCTCAAATATAAAAGCAGAAAAGAAAAGGAGCCAAACCTGGCTGATGTACAGAATTTTTCATTGTGTGGAGACATTGGTATAGTACACATTCCCAATACACAGATTCTCATAGCAGGCATAACAAATTCTACTTCTTCAGTTATACCACAGACTCAATTCTGCCCTTTCAGGGTATTAATGAGTATACTTCATACCTTTGCAGACACTTCAGCCAGTGCATGTCAAGAAGAAAAGTCATCGGATGTGATGTTTTGGTTAATAGACAATGCCCTTCAGATAAAAAAGCAACAAAAATGTTTTTTCCTGTGCAGAAGCACATATATACTGTAAAGATAATTATCAATACAGTATGTGTGGATTCCAACGCTAATGTGTACTTTGGTAGAATAAGTATGACTTGTGTATTTACCATAAATTTTTTTTCCTGGAGTTCATTGATGGAAATAGACAGATGTAAACCTTCAAAGTTATAGTGCTGCCTACAGAAAGATCGGACCTTGAGAAACAGTAGACCAACTCAGAGTATAACCAACTAGGTAGTACCATCAGCATGATCATAAAAACAGAGTGGTGGGACCTATGTCCTTCAACAAACCCCAAGAAAAGGATTTTATGGCAAGTACAAAAATATTTTTTATCTCTCTTTCACGCATTGAGAGACATAGGAAGTCTTAAACTTGCACTACACCCAAAAGAGTCCAACTGGGGGGTGAGCACACAGAAAACAACTGCTAAAAGGCCCAACATAAACAACAAGAACTGGGGATAGGGTTGCCACTTCATCCCTTTAAAACCAAACACATATTAATTATGCAGGTTCTGAGGCTAGGGCTAGTTTAATGCAGATAAGGCACTAAGTGAGTTTAATTAACACCTTAATCAGCCAATGTGTAATTAATATGTGTTTGGTCTTAGATCTCATGCATGCTAGAAAATCTAAAAACTGCTGTAGAAACACTGGACAAAAAAACGCTAATGTTTTAGCGTTTTTTGCCAGCGTTAAGTGTTTAGCCTAGTGTGTAAGCTGCGTTTAGCAGCTTCAGCATTAAAGAGAGGGTTGTCGTTGTTATGGAGCGGGTTGGGAAGCCAGCTGCTGAGTCCTTAACAACAGATGAGTCATCAGCTGTCAGCTGAATGTGAAAAACAAAAAAAAAACATTGCTGGCAATAAAAAAAAAAATGTGAAATAGGCCTTATGAGTCTGGTATGGATTTTAAGGAGAACCCCATGCCAAAAAAAAAAAAAACAACAATGTGGCCAATAATGTCACCAGGAGACTCCCTCCCCTTGTAACATCACCAATCCAGTATGCCCCATGTTGGTGACGTCACAAGGGGGCAGGGTCTCTCAGGGATGTCACCAGATGGCGCCGTCCCTTAGTTAGTAAGAGCTGCCGAACGGCAAAGCTGCCAGACGGCAGGAGTGTTCGTTGTGACCGGATGGGTTTTTTTTTCTTTTTTCGGGTCAATGGTGGCTGGCGGCGTGGTTGATGGTGGATCTAGGCCAAGAGACTTTTTTTTTTAATGAAGAACTTGTCAGCAACTTGTGTTGTGTTTTTATTTACTTCTTATACTTTTTTAGTGAATGAGTATGGGGTACTATGTACCCCATACTCATTCACATGGGAGGAAGGGATCTGAGGGCAGATTCCGATAAGCCCCCCACCTGCAGACCCCCACAACCACAGGTCAAAGTTGTGGGAAAGAGCCCTTGCCCTCACCAGAATGAGGACAAGATGCTTTGAGGAGGACACCCTTGCCCCAAGGCACCGATCCATGTTTAGGACATGTGGCCTGGTATGGTTTCCTGACCTGCCAGGCTGCATGCTCGGATAAGTCTGGTATGGATTTTGGGCGGCCCTATGCCATTTTTTTCTTACTTACTGTGGGTTCCCCTTAAAATCCATAACACACCGAAAGGGCCTGGTAAGGATTGGGGGGGACCCCCACAACATTTTTTTCACATTTTATAGCCGGCAATGTTTTTCTTCGTACATTCAGCTGTCAGTTGATGTTTTATCAGTTGTTAAGGATGCAGAAGCCGGCTTCCCGACCCTCTCCCTAACAATCAGTGAAAAAAAAAGAGCATTGGGCACCGGAGTTTAGCAGATTTTGGGAGCTGTCAGCGTTTTCTGCCAAAATGCTTTTGCCCCTGGACTCACTGGCTCTGGGGTTCATTTCTAGCTGGTAAACGCTACTCCTACTAAAAGCTTCTAAAAGTCTCTGTGTGCATGGAAGCAGTTAAAAAAAAACAAAAAATGCCTGACGCTCATAAAAGTGGCTGGAAAAACGCCCTGTGTGCATTAGGCTTTAAAGGGATGAGGTGGCAACCCTAACTGGGGGGCTGCCTGCAGTTTAAAAAGTTGCTTAAAGCCCCTTCCACCTGAGGCTGGCATCCAATGAAGCAGAAACGTCTACCTATTAAACTTAGAGAATATGTGAACAGAAGAAAGGTGGCAGTCTTACAAATCTGGTAAAAAGTGTCCTCATGCCAAAAAAGTCCAAAAGGCGCTCTCTGCCTTAGTGGAGGAAAGCTTCACTAAAAAAGTGAAAAACCCAATCCTTAAGACCATAAACCTGAATGGTGGATTGTCTGAGCCACCTAGAGATGATGCAACAAGAAGCTTGGAGCACCCTTACTGCAATCATCCAGGATAATGACAAGGGAATCAATCTTCCTGACAGAAGCTGTGGCTGAAAGATAGACTTGCACATCCTGAATCCCAGCTAATTAATGGAGGGAAATTTTCTTTTGATGAACTGAATCTGGTCAAGAAGATGGAAGAACAATATCATAATTAGGGGGAAGGCAGGGTCTACCGTGGGAAGACATACCACTTTCTCCTTGTGCAAGACCCAAAAGTGTCTAAAACAGGATAGAAAGAGCAGAGATCTGGCCCTTGATGGTACTAATAACCAAACATTGGACCACCTATCTGGAAAAAAAAAAAAAAAAAAAAAAAAGGTACTCCGTCCTGCTTAAAAACTCTGACGGAAGGCTTTAGGCCAAGCAACAAGGTACTATACACTCCCTCCTACAATTCTAGATTGTGTGGAAAATGGAACATCTTAAAAATCAGACTCAGATGTCATTGTCCCCTGCAACTTAGGCTTCAACCACCATGACATTGAAGACAGCAACTGGGAAGAAGGGTGGTAAATTGGCCCATGGGCCAGCAGGTCTAGACAGTTTGGCAGAGCCCACAGCACATTTGTGGGAATTATTACTAGTTGGGCATACCACATCCACCTGGGGATGAGGATCACCAGAATGCCTATTATCTCAATGTTGTGCAGCAGACAAGGAAGAACTGTCAGGGGAGGAAAATCATAGATCAGGGTGTACCAGTCCCACAGAGCCACCAAGATCATCTATTGCTCTATTGATACTGCCAGCATATTACTAGACCTGGATACAACTTGTCCAGTTTGTTGTTAAACCTGGAGGCTGGGAAGGGGGGGGGGGGGTTCTGAGATCTGTCTCCTATACATTGACTGATGGTTGTTGAACACCAGCTCTGTGGCACTACCCGAGTCAGATGGCTCTCCAAGAGGTTGGTCCAATGCTTAAGGGACTATCCAATAAATACATGTGCAATTACTATGGGGGATCTTAAAATTGGAGAGTTACGAACTGCAGAATACTGGGGTGCCAAGACGAGGCTCTGTAGCTTATGCATGTATTTGCAAATGTGTGCTAACTAAACCCCTGTTTCTAACGCATACTGTTAGACAGGTTAGTTCGGTTTGTTTGCAGGCTGGCTGGCAAGTTAAAGCTGGGAATTTTTCTTTTTTATTGTTTGACCCCCCTGCACTTCCCTCCTCCTTTCCCTGTCCTTCTCCAAGCTAACAGACTGGCTTTAGACTGAACTGTCCACTGTTAACTCTTTCCTGTAAGGACCAGAAGTTCAGGAAAGCATCCCTAAGAGAGCAGGAGCCAGCAGCATTGAAAATTGTAAACTGGGAAAATAATTTTAACAAAAAGTTTACCAGAGGATGTATATTTTAGTATGCTCAATGTATTAAACTAAAATAAAAAAACATTGAGGGTTTAATACTACTTTAAGTCTAGCAGTAATCTGCAGAATTTGGTTACCTGAACTTTTGTCGCCAACATAACCAGCAATAGTTATTCCCAAACCCTGAGCATTTTTAGCCAGCTTAACATCAAAACTGTCACCATCTGGATCTCTAGTCGTTCCACCATTAACCTGGGGAAAAAAAAAAGATCACACCTGTAGATATGAAAAATAGATTTAAAAAAGCACAATACTCATTATTAATAAATTGCTGTAAACAGCACAGCTAATGGTAAATGGTAAAGGTATTGTATGACAGCTGGCTTTAAAAAAAAAGGTAAATTTAATAATAAATTAATAAGGTCTGTCTATAAAGATAGGAGACTTCGACATCTTTGCTTTTTGCAGCGCTCACTAAGCAATAAAGAATATTTACATCCAAGGACAAAGCCAAAATACTGCAGCTTATCAGCCCTTATATGTGCTGGCTACATTATATTTTCTTTGTTCAGACATTTTCCATTTATTTTCACCTGGTTATCCTGCTAGCAACACACTCACTGTGCTATGGTGCCAATGCTCACTTATTCATTGTACTGAATCCGAGGAGGAGCAGTTTTGTCACCGTAGGACAAGAAGTGTGTTACAACTACACCACACATCTGCTTCTCCTCTTATATTATAAGTGCAGTATAGGAAGTTATAAAGTGACAACAGACAGACCTAAAAGAATCAAATGAGTGAAATTCATTGTTTGCGTTGACATACACTCGAATATACCCTGACATATTCACGACACTAGTTGATATGAGCCCTAAATGTTACCATGAATTCTTTTAAAGGCCCCATCATTTCATACAAAAAAGTTAAAAAAATACATTTGAGGGGTGCGTGGCGACCACGCTACTGAATGGCTGCACCAAGCAGATCCCTTTTCTGCATTTACCACCTCTGATCTCCCAGTCTCAGAGAATATGCTGAAGAATATGCTAACTTTACTTAGAGAATCCTTACAATATGATATAAAATCCCATTTCCACCACATGCAAGCTGATATACAGGATCTAGGAGATAAAGAGATAGAATATAAAATGTGTGATTATGCGGAATCCCGGAATCAATCCAACAAACGCAACTACCACAATTTTAGTGAGACCTTTTTCTAACCTTTAGACCCTCACTCACGTCAGCAGATTTAGCTATCGACTGCATTCACAGGGTCCCCAAACCTAGCCATCTCCCATCCTAAATTCCTAGGGATGTCATCCTTCGCATACACTTCTACCAAGTTAAAAAACAACTCCTGACGGCATGCCATAAAGCAGACTATCTTCCTGACCAATTCTACAAGCTTCAACTTTTGCCAGATCTCTCTAAACACACACTCCAGCTCTGCAGTAATCTTCTCACCATCACCAAGGCCCTGCAAAATCATAAGATTTTCCATCATTTGAAATATCCCGCTAAAAAAATACATGCATAAATCTATCTCTGATGTCATAATAACAAATGTAATTTCATGTGGAAATGGAAAGCATCTTTAACTATAATGCAAATATGTAAAAATGTTTTTAAAAACCCAGTATGGGAATATACTGACCTGCGAGTCGGGTACAGGTGGTACTGATGGAGGAGTCTGAATACTGGCAGAAACTGTTGTAGTAGAGTCTACAACTGGACCTCTGGCAATAACGAGCTTCACTCTGTTTCCACACTGCCGCAAAACTTGAGCAACCTGTTCACTGCTCATTCCAGCAAGGTCAGTTTCCCCAATTTTTAATATGTGATCTCCACTATGGAGCCTACCATTCTGATTGAAATAAAAGGACATAACGTTATTATATGAAACATGGGCAGTGGAAAAAATGGTAGTCAGTTTAATGAAAGCACATGTTGGAAAATATATCACCAACTGCTGTTCATAGCACTCTAGAGAAAACATACATTTTACTGTGTGATTCATTTTAATCAAGGGAGTTTGGCATACGTGCGTATTTGAAAACAATGGTCTACATTTAGATCAGTAAAAAAAAAATATGCAGCAGTGTGCAATAGGCCTTAAATATCTACCCGAGTATGGTGACCCCAAGGTGCATAAGGCAGCAGATTTATGCAGGCTATATGCAGGTACGTCTTCTGTCCAATAAAATTAAGGGTCTCTTTTTGTTAATTTACCAATTAATGCCAAACAATATAACATGAAGATGTATTTGTGCTAACTTCTAACTGGATGGTTTTTCAAGCATTTGGATCAAAATTTTAATCTTCATCAAGCCACTGTAAAGTAATGATTGGTAGACAAACTAGTGCTTGAAGACATTTGTCTACTAACAATAACATTCATCTAACATACAGTAGCTTTATGTATGAGTGAATCTAAATACCACTCTTAAATCACATCTCAATAAATGCACATAAGAAGACTATAAACCAACCTGATCTGCCACTCCTCCAGGAAGAATGGTTTTGACAATAACTCCAGTTGATTTACCTCCAACAATTCCAAAACCAAGACCAGAACCATCATTAACCAGTTCAACAGTCTCCACATGCTGCCAGTGTATCTGATGAAGCATAATAAAAAAAATAGAGCTCACGTGCAAGAACAAAATGTTTTTTTTCAAGTCCAGTTTCCCCAATTAGAACTACAAAAAATGCATTATTTCAAGAGAATCTGTCAGTTTGCCCTTTCCCCGTAGCTAAATGGAGCTATGTCATTTATGTATGATTTTGGCACTTCCACGATCTTAAGAATTGTATTGTTAACTGTGACAGGCTTATTATGTGAAGGATCCTACAAAAGCATGTTAGAGCAAAAGAGGAAAAGTAAAGCAATAAGAGAAAAAAAAAAAAGACAGCTTTTCATTTAAAAAGGCACTGGCTGTATATGTCCCTGTTGGCCAGATTCACCGTTTGTCTTTGAGACCACTGTCACTGGGACAGAAAGAAATGGGAAAAGTATCATTATAAACCTGTCATCAGAACAGTGAGGAATCAGGAGATTTCCATTCAGTTCCCATTGTGTCTCTGGTACAGGAAGTGAATGGAAACTCCCCCAAAAGGACCTAGCAAAAACAAAAAAAAAAATCTGATAGGTTTTAACCATTCCCTTTAAAATCTAAAGCAAGAACAAATGTTTTGGCATTCACAGTTTCAGTGACTTTATGCATGAGGCCCACATAATTGAAGCCATTTAATTATTTTCGGTCTCCTACAAAATACTTATATTTTATTTATACATCTTTCCATTTCTAAGGGCTCATTTACACTTATGATCGCATATTGCATAGGGTGTAGTAACAGAGATGGGAATGTGCCCCATATAGTTTTCCTTTAAAAACATACACTTTGCAGTCCATGAGATGTAAACCATTTCCCAAAAAGAATGTAACTTTTGTACTTAAAATGCATTTTCATGCAGTAAAATGCATGTGTTTTCCTGCAGGAAAATGGACAAATTTGAATTGGCCCTTATGGATTGATCTTTATTTACATTCTGTTAAACATTTAATATAAGTGCCAATATTATAATCTGCATGATTCAGCAAGGCAGCACTCACTGGACTTGAAAGTGCAGATACTGTGCTGGCATCGGATGGTGAGCGAGATACCATAGGGCTAACCAGCTGAGGCAATGGTCCTCTAGCAACCACAAGCTGTACATGTTCTTTGGCTCTCTGTAAGAGGCTGATGGCTTGGTGATGTGTAATTGTCTGATCAAGTGGTTGACCATTGATGGAAAGAATCTGGTCCACTTCCTTCAATCTTCCATCCCTATAAAATATATATATCATATGGATTCAACTTCAGATATTTTAAGGTTTAAGCATAGTAAAATTACAGTACAAAAACAATTCTATCCCAAAATTTTAATTACATGGCCTGAATTCTTATAGTTGACCATATCCATAATGTATTTGTCTTTCGTTCCACCTGGCACACTGCTATTCAGTATGCACCATGTAAAATCTTTGTAGGCTGTAAATTACATTACTGGATCTTCTCTACCAAAAAATTCTAGTTGCCTGGTTGTCATGTAGACCTCTCTATCTTCAATATTTTGACTGAGTGACCTGGAACACCTATGCAGATAATTTTTGACTTTTCTCTGACTTTCCAAATCTGCATATTTATTCCGGGTATGTGTGTGACTTGTACTAAAGCCAATGGGTCATTATAGGCATCAAGCTTTTTCAGCAGATCAGTAACAGCAGTCCACATCTAATTTAATAACAGGTTTCCTTTAAGATAATTTTAAATGTGAAACAAAGACAAAGTGAGGACGCATCATGCTAGTGCATCAATAAAGAACTCACAAAAGGTGAACAACTTCAACCATAAAATAAATCCAGACCAGATTAACAACTGGTGCCCATCCGCAAGGGCAGTGCTCTGTTCATTAGAGCTTTCTACTGATGAAGAAACCACCGCCCGCGTTCGCTACGCCCTTTCTTTTTGTCTTTATTCCAGCCTTTAGTCAAGGATCTCCGCTATCCGAAGTGGACAGCAAGGCCTATGCATTACAGAGTTCCTCTTGGTTAGTTTCCTCTTGTATATGATCAGATTGGAAAAGGAGCACTATGCAAGACTTCAGACTTGAGGTTCCCATTCACATGAAGCACTGATATTTTTAAATATATCTGTTTGAACTCTAATTAGCCTAAATCTGTTAGTAGCAACTCCGTAAATGCCAAATTTCACATTCTTGTATGGGAGAACAAATGAATGCAACATACAAGCAAGTGATAGTAACTCATGATTTCCTGACCACATGTGTGTAACTTTTATTTCCCTTCAAAATCTCTTGCTGGATTTTAACTTATCAACGTTTCAGCAGACCACCAGCCATTCCAAACTTAACTTATGGCATATTGCGTGTTTTAGCTGTGAGATGACTGTAAATCAGAACTTTGGTTTTAATTTAAAGAGCAGAAGTGTACTCATGGCTAAGACTGTATTAGAACATACCATCTACAGGAGGTATTTATTTATTAGGCCATTGTCAAAATCTTAAAAGTCTGTGCTGAAATAAAAGTGATGTTCACCTATGTGCAATGCTGCCCTCCTGTATTTCCTGAACAAATATTCCAAGTTCTCCTCGATTTTCACTTTTCAATCCCACAACACTAAAACCAAGACCACCACTTAAGGGTTTAACCATGTCCAGTACTTCAATATGGCGACCCTGTAACAAAAATCCAAAAACACATACATTAACAAATCAGTGTTGTATCCAAAAGCTTGAACAAATGAAGTTGCCATTGTAAATAATAATTTATAACTGGTTCAAAAGTCTGCAGACAATGCAAATTTAAATAATCTAAATAGAGAGGCAAATACTGGCCTTTCATTGGAGTTTGTGCAACATATAAAACTTAAAAGTGTGGTTCTTAGCCCTGGAGAAATGAGAAGTTCAAGATCAGAAAGAATGGTGTAAGTTTTAATAACAACAAAAACTATTTTCAATAGCAATCCATAAAGCAGTATTAAACCCCAAATAAAAGTGTAATATATTGCAGCTTACTAATCCTTAAAGCAGAATTAAACTCTTCTCTACTTTACAGCCAAGAGAGCTGCCATCTTATGTTTGATCTGCATTTCCTGTTGTGTTGCACATGTGATCAGTTGTGACCCTAGCTATTTATTGGCTTGACATTTCAGTTGAGACCACATACAACCGTAACAGTTATCATTCATGGAATGGCATAAATGCAACTGTTTTGGAAAACCATTAAATCGATGGATTTAATTGCACCTTAAACACTTCCCGACCGTGCTATAGCCAAAAGACAGCTACGGGGTGGTCGGCTAGTTCTGGGAGGGCATCCATGGTCAACTGCCACTTGAACAGAATGGTCAGTTTTAGGACTTACTAGCAGGATCACCAGGTGAAAATAGAGCCTGAAAAAGAAAACTGATGCAGCCACCTCATCTAAGAAATCTGCTGGTAATCTGCAATATATTATTAATTTTTTGTGTTTAATACCACTTTAATAAATGTTTAGTTAGAAAATGACTATATTCACAACAACACATACCTGTGCCATTTGCTTAATGATTTGATCAAATTCATCACTGTTTGTTTTTCCATTGATCTGTGGTGAGATGGGAGGTTCAACAGTTTCTTCAGAGCTAAACTGACTGCCATTCTGTTGGGCCAATGAGAAAGACTCATTCTGTACTGATGACAGGGAACTTGATCCATATGAGGTAATCTGGGCAAACTCTGTTACTAATGAGCCAGAAGGTATGACATTAGCCTGCAAACAAACAACGTAGTAATTAATTAAAACCTAAATAATAGTTTAATGTTCTGTTCAATCAGAATGAAAGCAGAGTTAAAGCCACAAATACTCAGCTGTGCTCCAATGATCCAAAGTTGGCTAGGTTCCTCCACCTTCTTGTGATCTTCTCCCTGGCTTCTGGGTCCTGAGTTTTTGGCCATCTTGACTGGCCAGCGTGGGATGATGTAAGTCCCATGCAAGCGAGGATGTACCCCAAGCTGTGCATGTGTAACTCAATGGGGGTTATTTACTAAAGGCAAATAGACTGTGCACTTTGCATGTGGTGAAGCTTTACTCTGCAAAGAATATCCTATCACATGCAAGGAAAATAAAAAAAACAAAACAGTATTTTGCTTGCACATGATTGGATGATGTAAGTCGGCAAAATTTCCCCTCATTTACTAAGTTCTGGAGCAGCCACACATGAAAAGTACACAGTATATTTGTCTTTAGCAATCAACTCCAATGTACATTGTAAAGAAGGCTGTGAACAGGCAGGTAAGTTTAGTTTATTGCAGAAAAGACATAGTACAGTATGTATCGTCTGTAATAAATAGCCTGCCTGCTCATATTTTTTTTCCTTATTTAGTTCTGTTTTAGAGCATATATATGGGGTGGGCAATATCCTAGATTTTAGAAGACCCTGACTCGCCCAAACAACTGAACATTACAATGTAAGCTTTAGTAAGAAAGATGAATTAACAGCAGAGGAAGTATACAAACTATAAATAATAGTATATCACTACCATAATTACAACAGTTCTACAAAGGTGACTGTGTTCTGTCCTATCAAATGTTCTTCTGTAAATGCATAAATGAAGAATATTTAAACATTTTTAACTGTCATAAAATCGGCTATTCTTAACCAAGGTTCCATGGAACCTCAAAGTTCCTCCAGATGTTACAAGGGGTTTGTTGATCCACAGCTAATTGACCTCCAATTTAATGCTGTCTGCTTCGTTTTAGGGCCAACACCACTTGGCAGAGCCAGTTGCTTTACACAAGTTATCTTTTTAATGTTCTGTAAAGTGGACATTTTGACCGCCACTGTTGTGTGGTACATTCTTCCCACTCATTATCACAGTGGTATTTTTCAAAATGACCCCTGAGTTTTAGCATAGGTTCTAGAAAAAAAATGAAAATTATTTTAAGTGTTCCTTTGGGGTAAAAAGGTTGAGAAAGGTTGCCCTAGACAGAGTAGCATACAAATTATTTTCTATTTACCATTAATGACAAAGGTCCCTGTTGTAGACCAGTTCTAAAGGCTATAAAAATGTCAACACCTATGTCTTTTGCCTGACTAAAAGCTTTTATCTCTCCACCAAACTCGTGGGTGAATAAGTAAAGAAACAGTATTACTCCAGATTTTCTATAATAATTTCATAATTTTCATGTTTAATTCCTTAACACACACACACTGCAATGGCAAAACAATAAATCTGCTTTAATGCCACCATCCCAGGAGTTTATATTTACTTTTCCTTGACTAACATGCTGCTCTGTTTAGCTACCACAGCAAAGAAAATGTCTGATACTTCCAGGTACACTCATACAAGAGTGGGAGGAGTTCTCAGCCACTTTGCAAGCTCCAACTAGAGTGTATTAGAGCTTACACATGCAAGCTCTGAGACACTCCTTTGCTCTTGTCACGGCAAAGAAATGTGACATTTTGGGCCTTTCCACTAACCATAAATACAAAGGGGAGGCTGTACTGTGCACTAGTGTAAGGAAGCATTTTTTACTGAACATCAATTTAAAGGGTGCCTTTAGAGAAGTGCAGGTATGCAGATCCACCAGCTCAAATGCATATATCTCAGTGAGAGAGTACCTGAGAGATATTAAAAATGTTTAGGTGGTTTAAATCTCCAGTAGCTATCAAAAATGTACAAAAAAGGATAGGAGTCTGTCTCCACAAAGGAAGCATTATGAAAGCCTCTCAGACTAAATACTCCTATGCTGGTACGCATATTTCTATACTTCCATATTTTAAAGCAGAACTCTGCAATAACAAGCGAAGTTAACCGACCATTAAATGATAAAATTACAAGACCATCTTTTTCTGGAAAATTTAACTTCAATCCAAAAATTTTCATTTTCTGCCACTATATGCCCTCACTCTAATGGCTAGCATCATTTAACCTACTTCATCTGAGCCCAGGTCATTCTGAACTCACCCCAGCCTGTAACTGAATCATAATTAATTCAATAGGAAGAGTTAAAAATTAAAATTATTTATTTATTAAGGCAGACAGACATATATATAGTAGGATCAGCTGCTATCACAAGGTTTCAATTTACTTGTAGATTTACTTAATGATTCTTTATTAACTTACTTTACTGGTTTATTTATGTATTTATATAATCACATTTTTAGGTATGTGTAGAGGTGTGTGTGTACATATACACATACACACAGTAGCTCACAGAAATGAGTTCACCCATCACATTTTTGTAATAATTTTATTATATCTTTTCATGTGACAACACTGAAGAAATTAACAATGTACAGTAGTGAGTGTACAGCTTTTATATGTAAATTTGCTGTTCCCTCAAAATAACTCAACACACAGCCATTAATGCCTAAACCGCTGGCAACAAAAGTGAGTACACCCCTAAGTGAAAATGTTCAAATTGGGCCCAAAGTGTCAATATTTTGTGTGGCCACCATTATTTTCCAGCACTGCCTTAACCCTCTTGGGCATGGAGTTCACCAGAGCTTCACAGGTTGTCACTGGAGTCCTCTTCCACTCCTCCATGACGACATCACAGAGCTGGTGGATATTAGAGTCCTTGCGCTCCTCCACCTTCCATTTGAGGATGCCCCACAGATGTTCAATAGGGTTTAGGTCTGGAGACATGCTTGGCCAGTCCATCACCTTTACCCTCACATTCTTTAGAAAGGCAGTGGTCGTCTTGGAGGTGTGTTTGGGGTCATTATCATGTTGGAGTACTGCCCTGCGGCACAGTCTCCAAAGGGAGGAGATCATGCTCTGCTTCAGTATGTCACACTACATGTTGACATTTATGGTTCCCTCAATGAACTGTAGCTCCCCAGTGTTGGCAGCACTCATGCAGCCCCAGACCATGACACTCCCACCACCATACTTGACTGTAGGCAAGACACACTTGTCTTTGTACTCCTCACCTGGTTGCTGCCCCAAACGCTTAACACCATCTGAACCAAATAAGTTTATCTTGGTCTCATCAGACCACAGGACATGATTCCAGTAATCCACATCCTTAGTCTGCTTGTCTTCAGCAAACTGTTTGTGGGCTTTCTTGTGCATCATCTTTAGAAGAGGCTTCCTTCTGGGATGACAGCCATGCAGACCAATTTGATGCAGGGTGCGGTGTGTGGTCTGAGCACTGAAAGGCTGACCCCCTACCCCTTCAACCTCTGCAGCAATGCTGGCAGCACTGATATGTCTATTTCCCAAAGACAACCTCTGGATATGATGCTAAGCACGTGCAGTCAATGTCTTTGGTCGACCATGGAGAGGCCTGTTCTGAGTGGAACCTGCCCTGTTAAACCGCTGTCAGGTCTTGGCCACCGTGCTGCAGCTCAGTTTCAGAGTCTTAGCAATCTTCTTATAGCCTAAGCCATCTTTATGTAGAGCAACAATTCTCTTTTTCAGATCCTCAGAGAATTCTTTGCCATGAGGTGCCATGTTGAACTTCCAGTGACCAGTATGAGAGAGTGAGAGTGATAACAACAAATTTAACACACCTGCTCCCCATTCACACCTGAGACCTTGTAACACTAACGAGTCACATGACACCGGCGTGGGAAAATGGCTAATTAGGCCCAATTTGGACATTTTCACTTAGGGGTGTACTCACCTTTGTTGCCAGAGGTTTAGACATTAATGGCTGTGTGTTGAGTTATTTTGAGGGGACAGCAAATTTACACTGTTATACAAGCTGTACACTCACTACTTTACATTGTAGCAAAGTGTTATTTCTTCAGTGTTGTCACATGAAAAGATATAATAAAATATTTACAAAAATGTGAGGGGTATACTCACTTCAGTGAGATATATATCTATATACACACACACATTAAATTACCAAACGTATTGTGACACTCCTCCAAATCATTGGATTTAGGTGTTCCAATCCCCTCCATGACCACAGATATATAAAATCAAACACATAGGCATGCAGACTTTTTCTACAAATGTTTGTGAAAGAATGGGTCGCTCTCAGGAGCTCAGTGAATTCAAGCGTGATATCGTGATAGGTTGCCACCTGTGCAATGAGTCCATCTGTGAAATTTCCTTGCTACTAAATATTCCACAGTCAACTGTTAGTGATATTTTAACAAAGAGAAAGCAGCTGGGAACAACAGCAACTCATCCACAAAGTGATAGGCCACAATAAAATGAAAGAGAGGGGACAGCGTATGCTGAAGCGCACAGTGCGCAGAAGTCACCAACTGTCTGCAGAATCACAAGCTAAAGACCTCCAAACTTCATGTGGCCTTCAGATTAGCACAACAAAAGTGCGTAGAGAGCTTCATGGAATGGGCTTCTATGAGCAAGCAGCTGTATTCAAACTTTACATCACCAAGTGCAATGCAAAGTGTCGGCTGCAGTGGTGTAAAGCATGCCGCCACTGGACTCTAGACCAGTGGAGACGTGCTCTCTGGAGTGACAAATCACAATTCTCTGTCTGGCAATCCAATGGACATGTCTGGGTTTGGTGTTTGCCAGGAGAACGGTACTTGCCTGACTGCATTGTGACATTGGGCTTGGCCCCTTAGTTCCAGTGAAGGGAACTCTTAAGGCATCAGCATACCAAGACATTTTGGACAATTTCATGCTCCCAACTTTGTGGGAACAGTTTGGGGTTGGCCCCCTCCTGTTCCAACATGACTGCGCACCAGTCCACAAAGCAAGGTTCTTAAAGACATGGATGAGCAAGTTTGGGGTGGACTTGACTGGCTTGCACAAAGTCCTGAGCTGAATCCGATAGAACACCTTTGGGATGAATTAGAGCGGAGACTGCGAACCTTGTGGACAGCCTTACCAGAAGAGTTATAGCTATAAAGGATGGGCCAACTCAATATTGAACCCTATGGACTAAGACTGGTATGCCATTAAAGCTCATGTGCGTGTAAAGGCAAGCATCCTAATACTTTTGGCAATATAGTGTATGTGTATATATACAGTGAAGGAAATAAGTATTTGATCCCCTGCTGATTTTGAATGTTTGCCCACTCACAAAGAAATGATCAGTCTAAAAATCGAATGGTAGGTGTATTGTAACACTGAGAGACAGAACAGCAACAACAAATTCAAAAGAAATGCATGTCAAATTATACTAATGATTTTTTTAAAATGATAATTTGTACAAATGATTTGTACAAATTATACACTGATTTGCATGTTCATGAGGGAAATAAGTATTTGATCCCCTTCACAAAACATGACTTTGTACTTGGTGGCAAATCCCTTGTTGACAATCACAAGGGACAGACATTTCCTGTAGTTGGCCACAAGGTTTGCACACATCTCAGGTGGGATTTTGGCCCACTCCTCTTGGAAGATCCTTTCCAAGTCATTAAGGTTTGGTGGCTGACATTTGGCAACTCGAACTTTCAGCTCCCTCCACAGATTTTCAATTGGATTAAGGTCTGGAGGCTGGCTAGGCCACTCCAGGACCTTAATGTACTTCTTACTGAGCCACTCCTTTGTTGCCTTGCCGCATATTTTGGGTCATTGTCATGCTGGAACACCCATCCATGACCCATTTTCAATGCCCTGGCTGAGGGAAGAAGGTTCTCACCCAAGATTTGACAGTACATTGCCCTGTCCATCGCGGTGCAGTTGTCCTGTCCCCTTAGCAGAAAAACACCCCCAAAGCAGAATGTTTCCACCACCATGTTTGAAAGTTGGGATGGTGTTCTTGGGGTAATAGGCAGCATTCCTCCTCCTCCAAACACGGCAAGTTGAGTTGATGCCAAAGGACTCGATTTTGGTCTCATCTGACCATAACACT
This sequence comes from Staurois parvus, assembly GCF_062004578.1. Lineage (NCBI taxonomy): Eukaryota > Metazoa > Chordata > Amphibia > Anura > Ranidae > Staurois > Staurois parvus. The sequence continues at coordinate 8,799,171 of NW_028317994.1, read as the reverse complement.
TTCAACCAGTTATCCTCTGCATCATTCAGATGTTCAATGGCAAACTTCAGACGGGCCCAGACATGTGCTTTCTTGAGCAGAGGGACCTTGCGGGCACTGCAGGATTTCAATCCTTTTCGGCGTAGTGTGTTACCAATTGTTTTATTTGCTACTGTGGTCCCAGCTGTCTGGAGATCATTGACAAGATCCTCACGTGTATTTCTGGGATGATTCCTCGCTGTTCTCATGGTCATTGACATGCCACGAGGTGAGAACTTGCATGGTGCACCAGACCTAGGGAGACTGACAGTTGTTTTGTGTTTCTTCCATTTGTGAATGATTACACCAACTGTTGTCACCTTCTCATCAAGCTGCTTGGTGATAGTTTGGTAGCCCAGTCCAGCCTTGTGTAGGTCTACAATCTTGTCCCTGACATCCTTGGACAGCTCTTTGGTCTTTGCCATGGTGGAGAGTTTGGAATCTGATTGTTTGATTGCTCCTGTGGACAGGTGTCTTTTATACAGGTAACACTTAGGATTAGCAGCATTCCCTTTAACAGACTGCTTATAATCTCAGCTTGTTATCTGTATGAAATACACCTGGTAGCCAGAAATCCTGCTGAATGATAGGGGATCAAATACTTATTTCCCTCATGAACATGCAAATCAGTGCATCATTTGTTAGACATGCATTTCTTTTGAATTTTTTGTTGCTATTCTGTCTCTCAGTGTTACAATACACCTACCATTCAATTTTTAGACTGATCATTTCTTTGTGAGTGGGCAAATATTTAAAATCAGCAAGGGATCAAATACTTATTTCCTTCACTGTGTGTGTATGTACAGTCAGGTCCATAAATATTGGGACATCGACACAATTCTAACATTTTTGGCTCTATACACCACCACAATGGATTTGAAATGAAACAAACAAGATGTGCTTTAACTGCAGACTGTCAGCTTTAATTTGAGGGTATTTACATCCAAATCAGGTGAACGGTGTAGGAATTACAACAGTTTGCATATGTGCCTCCCACTTGCTAAGGGACCAAAAGTAATGGGACAGAATAATAATCATAAATCAAACTTTCACTTTTTAATACTTGGTTGCAAATCCTTTGCAGTCAATTACAGCCTGAAGTCTGGAACGCATAGACATCACCAGACGCTGGGTTTCATCCCTGGTGATGCTCTGCCAGGCCTCTACTGCAACTGTCTTCAGTTCCTGCTTGTTCTTGGGGCATTTTTCCTTCAGTTTTGTCTTCAGCAAGTGAAATGCATGCTCAATCGGATTCAGGTCAGATGATTGACTTGGCCATTGCATAACATTCCACTTCTTTCCCTTAAAAAACTCTTTGGTTGCTTTTGCAGTATGCTTTGGGTCATTGTCCATCTGCACTGTGAAGCGGCGTCCAATGAGTTCTGAAGCATTTGGCTGAATATGAGCAGATGATATTGCCCGAAACACTTCAGAATTCATCCTGCTGCTTTTGTCAGCAGTCACATCAATAAATACAAGAGAACCAGTTCCATTGGCAGCCATACATGCCCACGCCATGACACTACCACCACCATGCTTCACTGATGAGGTGGTATGCTTGGGATCATGAGCAGTTCCTTTCCTTCTCCATACTCTTCTCTTCCCATCACTCTGGTACAAGTTGATCTTGGTCTCATCTGTCCATAGGATGTTGTTCCAGAACTGTGAAGGCTTTTTTAGTTGTCGCTCGGCAAACTCTAATCTGGCCTTCCTGTTTTTGAGGCTCACCAATGGTTTACATCTTGTGGTGAACCCTCTGTATTCACTCTGGTGAAGTCTTCTCTTGATTGTTGACTTTGACACACATACACCTACCTCCTGGAGAGTGTTCTTGATCTGGCCAACTGTTGTGAAGGGAGTTTTCTTCACCAGGGAAAGAATTCTTTGGTCATCCACCACAGTTGTTTTCCGTGGTCTTCCGGGTCTTTTGGTGTTGCTGAGCTCACCGGTGCGTTCCTTCTTTTTAAGAATGTTCCAAACAGTTGTTTTGGCCACGCCTAATGTTTTTTGCTATCTCTCTGATGGGTTTGTTTTGTTTTTTCAGCCTAATGATGGCTTGCTTCACTGATAGTGAAAGCTCTTTGGATCTCATCTTGAGAGTTGACAGCAACAGATTCCAAATGCAAGTAGCACACCTGAAATGAACTCTGGACCTTTTATCTGCTCATTGTAATTGGGATAATGAGGGAATAACACACACCTGGCCATGGAACAGCGGAGAAGCCAGTTGTCCCATTACTTTTGGTCCCTTAACAAGTGGGAGGCACATATGCAAACTGTTGTAATTCCTACACCGTTCACCTGATTTGGATGTAAATGCCCTCAAATTAAACAGACAGTCTGCAGTTAAAGCACATCTTGTTTTTTCATTTCAAATCCATTGTGGTGGTGTATAGAGCCAAAAATGTTAGAATTGTGTCGATGTCCCAATATTTATGGACCTGACTGTATATATATATATATATATATATATATATATACATATACACACATATATATACATATACACACACATATATATACATATACACACACAGAGACACACACACACACGCATGCTATAAATTCTGCAGGGTGCCCAAACTTTTGCAGACGCCATGTTTTTGTTTTCTGTTATTTTGAAAGTGTAAATGATGGAAATAAAATCTAACTTTTGTTGACATATTATAAGAATGTCTAATCTGTAATTTGATGCCTTTTGGAGATTTTTCCATCTTTCCTTGGCTTCTTTATGCACATTAATATACATTTTTAGCTGGGGTGCCCAAACTTTCGATCCCCACTGTACATACACACACACACAGTGAAGGAAATAAGTATTTGATCCCTTGCTGATAACCTTTTGAAGAGCGTGGGCCACTTAAGTGACTTGGTAAATGGTCGTGGGCCACAATGAACGGAGTGGATGAATGACAGGTCCGTGTCCACTCTGCATATGCAGAGCGTACACTGTCACAGTCCACCCTATTCTATGGGCCCTCCGATCCAACCAGACAGAAGGGAACAGACCCCCTTCTGTTTTTTTTTTATCAGATCAGATTGGAGGTAAGCAGGTATAAATGGACACAAGTCGGTTTACATCTGCAGCTCCATAGAGGTGAATTGAGAGTCCAATTGGGTCCGCATGAAAAATGGGCAGGTGGACCTGATCGGACTGATTGTGTGAAAAAAGCCTAGGGCTGCTTTCACACCGATGCACTGTGGTTTAAACGCACCATGGATACAGCGCAGTGCACCTATGGCTTTCCTGCAGGTTTGCTGCACTTTGCCATAGACTTCTATTATATCCTGCAGGTGTAGCGCACTTTCAAGAAAGAGCACCAAACTCGCAGGTAATAACAGAAGGTATTGCTGGCTGTTGCTGTCCCAGGCAGAGTGAAAATGGTATCTGTGCCTGTGACAGGAGCCGGAGCTATACAGGAAGCATTGCCTTATGTGCCTCTGCTCCCTGTAGCGCTGGCCAATGCCGGATCTACGGGGGTGCTGGGGTGGGCTACGGCCCCCCAGATTTCTGTTGTGCCCCTCCCAGACTGCTGAGCTCCTCCCCCCCCCCCCCATCCCCACGCTCAGAGCCAGGACAAGAGAAAGGGAGCCTGGAGCAGTTAAGTCCAGAAAGTGACACAAAAGAGAGAGCAAGGAGTAGCGGTTCTGTGTTATGCCCCCTCCTCCTGTCAGAACAGCGCTGCTCCATTTAGCTGATGACACAGGATTGCTCTGACCATCGGGCTGTACACAGTTTCGATACCTATCCCTATCTCCTCCAAGGATCGCTTATCTCCCACAGCAGGAAATGTGGGTAGGGGCAGGTATTGAAACTGTGTACAGCCCGATGGTCGGAACGATCCTGTGTCATCAGCTAAATGGAGCAGTGCTGTTCTGACAGGAGGAGGGGGCAGAGCACAGCACAGACCGAACCTCTGGACTGTAAATTGGGAAGATGGGGAGGGGGAGCTTACAGGCAAATTGTACATAATAAGGGGGAGGGGGGGGGGGAAACAGTCATTTGTGCTTGGCTTGGGATAAGAGGGGGCTATTTGTGCTGGAAAGGGTAATGGGGGTTGGGGGATTTCTGCTAGGACAAGGAATTGGAGGAGAATTTTTGTGCTTATTTGTGCTAACAGGGGGCAAGGGACTTGGGCTAAGAGGGGGCGGGGGATTTGGGAAGGGAGAGGATCTGTGCTAGGAAGGGTACCTTGGCAGGGGATTGTGCTGGAAATAGGAATTTAAGGGAATTTGTCATAAGGAGGGGATTGGAGGATGGGGATTTGGGGGGGGGGTTGTGCTAAGAGGGGGGTTAACAGGGGATTTGTGTTAGGAGGGGGGATTAGCAGGGGGATTTGTACTAGGAAAATGGGATTAGTGGGGGGATTTGTGTTAGATGGGGGGATTTATGCTAGGAGGTGGTGATGGAATTTGGGTTAAGAGGGGGGGACTGGGGGAGAATTTGTGCTAGGAGGGGGATGGGGGGATTTATGCTACGGAGAATTTTGGGGAGATTTGTGCTTGGATGGGAAATTTGAGGGGAAAGTGGATGTGTGCATTGTGAGAGGTGATTTTTGGGTGAGAGAGAATTGTGCTAGGAGGGGGGAATTGGGTGCATTGGAGGAGGGACTGGCGGGGCAAAGATTTGTGCTGGGACGGGGATTTACACTGGGAGGAGGGGGAATGTTTGCATTGTTGTTTGAGAATTTTGGCTTGCAGACAGAAGTTATGCTTTTGGGTGGGGGGGGGGGGGGAGTGTGCTGACTAGTGCTTTTTTTTTTTGAGAGAGAGGAATTTATTCTGAGACAGGATGCTCACACATGGGGGGGAGCTTAGTTTGTCTTCTTCGCCCTGCAAGCTACAAGACCTTGTCCTGGCACAACGCACATGGCCCTCCTCCCCACACAGAACATAGCTGAGATCAGATTCCCTTTCAAACACAGCCTCAATCTGCAGTGTATAGCTGGCAGCTATGTTGCAGTTCTGACCCTGTACTTTTCTCTTCTGACCCCTGTCCTGCTGACTTTCTGTACCCTGCCCTGCTGACCCCCGTACACTGCTTTTCTGACCACTGTCCTCTGTCCTGCTGACTCCTTTTTTTCTGCCCTACTGCCCTGTCTTTTCCATGATAACCCCCTCCACCCTGCTGACCCCTGTTATCTTGTCTGTTGACCTGTCCTTTGCCCTGCTGACCCCTACTGAACCCCTGTATACTGCCCTACTGACTCTTGTACACTCCCTTGCTGACCTCCCATCCTCTGCCTGCTGACCCCTATCCTGTACCCTACTAAACTCCTGTATACTGCCCCACTGACTTTTGTACACTTCCCTGCTGATCTCCCATCCTCTGCCCTGCTGACCCCTATATTGTAACCTACTGATCACCTGTACAATACCCTAATGACTCTTGTTAACCCCTGTATGCTGCTTTGATGACCCGCTGTAAACTGTACTCTGCCTTACAAACTGCTTTCCCTTTGTCTCTGCCCTGCTGCCCCCCCCCCCCCCCCGTACACTGCCTTGTTGACCTTGCATCCTCTGCGCCCCTGATGTTTTTTTTACTGCACCCCCACTTTAGACAGGCCAGATCCTGCCCTGGAACTGGCTCCATTCAGAACACTGATGCTCTGGGATGGCAGGTTGGGGACCCGCAATCTGGGCTTGCCAACCCGCCATCCCAAGGCAGGAGGTCGCAGGCCACATCAGAGGGCACCCCTGCTCTATAGTGTATGCTTGACTCAAACCAGATCACTAAGTGTCATTTCTGTCTGATGTCTCATTTCTCTGCTATAAGCTTGAGTAACTTCTGATGCATTTTCCTGGCACCAAGAGGAAAATGGTGACAGGGGAGGGAACTTCAGCAGATTGACAGCCTCAGCTCTGTTCCTGTGAACTGTGTGAAGGGGGTGTGTGTCCCTTCTCTCCAATTAGCACTCAAGAGCTTCCCTTACTGATGCAACTTTAGCTCTCCTCCCCTTCTTGTCGCAGCTGAGAGATCTTGTGTAAATTCTGCACTTTGAATGGATGTAGGGGAAAAAGGCTATAGATAAACAGGCACAACTTATGTAGGAGGATTTGTTTCATCTCTGTTTATCACCCGAGGCCTCTCACTTCACTGGGTAAATGTAAGGGTTTAAAACCACTATAATGATTACAGAGCTGCATTAATTTGGGTCTTTTTATACCTGCCTAGAATTCATGTTAAAGTCTGAGAAGCACTCATAGTAAAGGTTTTCTGTACAACTACTGCAGATAACTTCTGCTCTAAGACTAGCATTCCAATCATTGCTTATCTCTAACATTCCTCTTAGCTAAAATGTGTCCATTTCTCTGGCATTATTGATGCTGGAATGTGTAGGCTGGTATGTGAGGCTTCACTGAACTTTTAAATCATTTTATTTGAGTCAAAGTATACATAAAAAAAATGTACAGCAGGTTGACCGATATGCAGGAACCATGCCTATATCTTATTTTTAGAAGGAATTTTCCTAGAAGAGACTTTCGTATTAAATTTAAAAAGCTGAATATGAGCGGTGTACAGAAAATCCAAAACTTTTTGGTTGATACGAGAGTAGGAATAGACAGGAAATCTCTCAATGGGAATACTTGTCACTAGTGTCTAGAAGTGGATTTACCTTAGTTTGCAGAGATCTCCTTTCACTTTTTGTTGTGTCTACAGGAGAGGAAGTGAAGGATAATTGTAACAAAGACAGCAGGCAAAAAACATGATGGGGATTTACCCATTCCCTGCTATGCAAAATAAAATAATAAAAAAAATGGCCTTTGTTTATAACACCAACACATTTTTAATAACATAACCATTATCTGCTAGGCTCTTGGGGAAGTGTCATGACCAATTATAACAAAAAATCGTTCCTATGCTTATTCTAATGAAGTACAACTCTTGGGTGCAAGAATTCTACTCAGATAGCTTGTGGATCAATTTGTATAAGTGTCAGGAATTTTAAACACTTCGGTACGGAGTACAGATATTTTTTTTTGTTCACCTCACAATACTTACTATTACTCATTTGTTGATTTCAATATCTGACAGTCACTAGATGTTCTATTCTGCTGCACTGCTTATGGAAAATAGTGTATAGACAGTTTCAGGATTTCTGTTAGGTCAGCTATAGATGGATTAATTACTCAGCTCAGCAAGGATTTGAATGCTACGTATGAAGAGGTTTACATAGATAAGTGAAGAGTATAAAAATACTTTTGGAAAAACTACATTAAAAAAAAAAAAACGTTTAGTGTATTGTATGGTAAAGAAACAAAAGAAAACATACTGATTTCAAAGTTATTTTGACAGCTACAATACAAAATCAGCCTTGTACTGTATATGTTTAATTATGTGAAAAGGATGGAAACCTAAGCTTTTTAGGATTTTGCCATCAATGTTTTCTAAAACTTGGTTTGAATGCAGTCCTAATAACAATAAAAAAGGCATTTTACTTCATCAACAGTTTTTTAAGCCATATCATGACCAACCAAATGTTTTTAGCAGTCAAGGCAATTGATACATTATACAGTGCCTTGAAATAGTATTCATCCTCCTTGATATTTTCCACATTTTGTCATGTTACAACCAAAACCGTAAATGTATTTTATTGGGATTTTATGTGATAGACCAACACAAAGTGGCACATCATTGTGAAGTGGAAGGAAAATAATAAATGGTTTAAAACATTTTTTACAAATACATCTGTGAAAAGTGTGGTGTGCATTTGTATTCAGCAACCCCAGTTAATACTTTGTAGAACCACCTTTCACTGCAGTTACAACTGCAAGTCTTTTTGGGGATGCCTCTACCAGCTTTACACATCTGGGAGAGGGACATTTTTGCCCATTCTTCTTTGCAAAATAACTCAAGCTTATCAGATTGGATAGAGAGCATCTGTAAAGAGCAATTTGCAAATCTTGCCACAGATTCTCAGTTGGATTCAGGTCTGCACTTTGACTGGGCCATTCTAACACATATATGCTTTGATCTAAACCATTCCATTGTAGCTCTGGCTGTATGTTTAGGGTCATTATCCTGCTGGAAGGAGAACCTCCGCACCAGTCTCAAGTCTTTTCCAGCAGGTTTTCTTTTAAGATTGCCCTGTATTTGGCTCCAGCAATCTCCATCTCCCTGCGAAAGAAAAGCATCCCCATAACATGATGCTGCCATGTTTCACGGTGTGTTTAGGGTAAGGTGCAGTGTACGTTTTCCATCACACATAGTGTTTTGCCTTTAAACCAAAAAGTTCACTTTTGGTCCCATCTGACCAGAGCACCTTCTTCCACATGTTTGCTGTGTCCTCCACATGGCTTCTCACAAACTGCAAAAGGGACTTCTTATGGCTTTATTTCAACAATGGCTTTCTTCTTGCCACTCTTCCATAAAGTCCATATTTGTGGAGTGCATGACTAATAGTTGTCCTGTGGACAGATTCTCCTATCTGAGCTGTGGATCTCTGCAGGTCCTCCATAGTTACCATGGGCCTCTTAGCTGCTTCTCCGATTAATGCTCTCCTTGCCAGGCCTGTCAGTTTAGGTGGACGGCCATGTCTTGGTAGGTTTGCAGTTGTCTTTCCATTTTCGAATGATGGATTGAACAGTGCTCCGTGAGATGTTGAAAGCTTGTGATATTTTTCTATAACCTAACGCTGCCTAAACTTTGCCACAACTTTATCCCTGACTTGTCTGGCGTGTTCCTTGACCTTCATGATGCGGTTTGTAACATGACAAAATGTGGAAAATTTCAAGGGGTATGAATACTTTTTCAAAGCACTGTATTTAGAAAGCTGAATCTATTATATTGACAAATTCTTTAGCACAACCCTTTCTATAACTGCTTTCTATAACTGCTGCTCAGAGCTGCACTGCAGTTATTACTGGCCATTTTGTTCCGATTAGCCTGCTTTAAAGAGCAACTCTTGGAATATGCACTGCAAAAGTTAAATGCTTGCTCAGTTTAGGGGAGAGCAAAAGCTTTAACTTTTCTGATCCTCCCTCCCCATCATGGTCTTGATGACATTAGGACCTTAGATCAGCTGCAGCATGGGGGGGGGGGGGGGAAATGTTACAGGAACTGCTTTAGCTGAGCAGAGGATTGGGTAAATAAATCGAAGAAGTTCCACAGACCTGAAGGAGCAATTAACCCTTGCAGTACAGGCACAACCCCACAGCAAGAGGTCATTTTCAAGTTTCCTGGAGTTGGCTTTTAACCACCTCATTACCATGCCATAGTCAAAAGATGGCTACAGCGCGGTTCTCTTGTTCTGGGGGGGTCCCCCCTGGGACATGCACCCAACACGCTCTGTGACCGCTGTGCCCTCTGGACACAGATGATCACAAGTCGAGGTGAAAGGGGTAATCGCAGCGGCCCTTTACCATGTGAACAGCTGTGTCCAAACACAGCTGATCTCATGTAAGCAAACTTGCTGGTTATCAGCATTTCCTTTCCTCATGTGATATCACTGTGTGAAGAAAGGAGAGCTGATAACCGGCAATCCTGACAGGACACATTTACACTGATAATCAAAGCGCTGATCATCAGTGTCCTGATTATCAGTGCAGACCCATCAATACTAATGCTGCCTCATCAGTGCACATCAGTGAAGGAGAAACATTACTTATTTGCAAAATACTTTTTTTTTTAATTTTCAGTCTTTTTTTAGCAAAAATGTAAACAAAAACGGTGATTAAATATTACCAAAAGAAAGCTCTGTCTCAAAAAAATTATAAAAATTTCATATGGGTACAATTTGCATGAGTGCAAGAACTCTGAAAGCTTAAAACAGGCCCAGTACTGAGTGGTTAAAGCCTGTCATAGATGGATCGAATCTCTGCCAGTTCAGCAGCGACCAGCCAAGATTTGATCCATCTATGGCCAGGCTGGTTGTACTGAAGATGATTCATTGATCGACATCAGTACAGCCAGCCTATTGGATTTCCTGCATGTGATTACTGCCGGTGGCTATAGCTGTTAGCAGTGATCATTGGGCTCTGCTGGAAGGAGAGGTTCCCCACCCACAGAACACAAAACACCTGTGGGAGGGATTCACTCATCAACACTGACTGTGTTAAAGGGGGGGGGGGAATCAAGTGATTGTCTTTCCTGCAACCTGTGCAACACTTAATTGTACTAAAACGATTTTACCATTTTTCTGAAGCCTAGACTTCTGGTATAACTTGGTATTCATAGGCACCTCACTGACTTGAAAGCCCATGTGTGTACTACATAATTCCCAAATGCGACATTTCCATGCTTGGGAAATACATTACACCGGCATGCGCATGCAAACGTGCAGAAGCATCAGCATTTATAGGAGTATGGTCACGTACAGCCACTTGCTTGTATGGCAGGCTGCCTGCAGCACATGTGGCTACCTGCGCCTGGAATTTTATACTAGGCACATTTTCAGCCTCTCACCGTTCATATGCATGAGGCCTTAAAATGCTAAGGAAGTAAGTTTCATGGCACAGGCCGCAGAAAGCATGCTCCCATTGATTCTGCAAGGTTATCGCCCAGGATTTTGGCTGCAGTGAACATACATAATTATTAATAACATTAATTTACAATGTAACTTGTGTCATATTTGTATATTTTATATTATTGTTTTTTTACAATTTGCCTATTTTTTTCCCCACAAAAGTGGAGTTACACTTTAAACGAACTATATAGGTTAGGAGATACTGTAAGCATTCTAAAAATTCTGACATCTTTTTGCTTAAGTTTATTGTGAATTATGCAGTCTTCAGTTCAAGTTTTCATTTTATTTGGCAGTTACAGAGAACCACTGAGAGTAGAAAAACTGAAATAAATAGGTGATAACATAGCTCACATAGCAATTATGTATATTTATTAAAAAACAAAAAACAAACTGAAAACCATTTTATTTTCCAAAATCCAAAGAATGACTTCCCATGCACTTCCTAAACTGTACCTTTGGTTATGAGCCCCAAGCAACTTTTAATACTGTCCCACTTAATTTAGGGCACTTTCACACTGCATATCTTTTAAAGGACCCATGACTCAAAAACTGCACCAAAAACTCTTCTCGGGTGCGTTGAGGCGTTTTTGCAGCGTTTTCCATTTACATCAATGGGAAAGTGCATTTTTTTTTAACTGAACATTCATTTACAATGCTGCAAGCAGTATTTTCTAAACCTGCAACGTTCCATTGTGAAAACATACATAGAATTTAAAAGGGAAGCGTCATGAGCTTTTCAGGCACTTTTTTTTTTTACGCAAAAGGGCTTCAAAAACTGTGAAAGCAGCCTTAGCATCTACTTCCAATCAAATCATGTTTTTTTCTTATTTTAGGATGAAAAATACAGAAAAAAACAAATCAAATTTATCCAATAAACAATGGCAGACCGGTGAAAAGAACACGAAAGGCTAATGCAAGAAAAAAAGAACTGACCAGCATAGCAATTAAAAGAACTTGGCAAATATTTCTTTATTACTGCAAATCAAGAGAATCAAAATAGTGGATATTGTTGGCTCTACCTGCTCTCTAATATGCTGGAATGAAGACTGTAAATTCAGGATCTGATTGAAGAGAGGGCTTTGGAGAACAGACTTCAATAAACATAGCTTTTCTTCATTTGCTATATCCCCACGTTCCCGGACTTTTGTATGCAGACGTTCAACTGCCTGCAAGGCACGATGGGTATCTGCATTAAAAATAAAAGTTCAGTATTTTCAAAACAATAACCAATATGACAGATGTAAATTTGTTAATAGTTGTGCACCGAAATTCTGGACTGTAACTGAAAATTCAGGATGCACTTGGCCAAAAAACGGACAATTGTTTTAAATATATTTTTTATATCTATAAAATTGTAATTTATTTGACTTTGTAGTGAATATCATGAATGATTATAAATGTAAAAAATACAATCCAGTATCGTAAGATAACTTTTATTGAAAGTAACACAAAAATTGGACAGAGAAAAAAAAAAGAAAGAAAAAAACTTAGAGGCGTTTTTGCATTGCGTCAATAGGGAGCGTTTTTACATTGATGTCAACGTGGGGCGTTTTTCCATTGAAGTCAATGGGACGCCATTTGCATTGAAGTCAATGGAACACCATTTTGCATTGAAGTCAATGGGACACGATTCTGCATTGAAGTCAATAGGACACAGTTTTTCACTGAAGTCCATGGGAAACGATTTTGCATTGAAGACAATGGGATGCGATTTAACACTAATTTACAATGATAATTTTCAATGGCTGATATATCGGTGCATCACCATTTGTTATTGTTTACTATATTGGTATGTTCCATTGTTTGTATCATAACTTGTTATTGATGGTTTGGTCCAAATGCATAACCCTTACAGCCAGTGTTTGCTAGTAGTTTGCCCTACAAAGCAGCCAGAAAAAATGTGTGTGCAAAATAGATTAACAAAAATTAATTCATTAAAAAACCAATACATTTTCGGGGGGGGGTTAAAAGGGATTATCCCTTCCCCAGGGTTTTGATGGTACTTAAAGTATTCTGAATCAAAAGAGGAGATACAGTTGAGCTGCCAGAATAGTGCCTGGAACAGGCTTTTTTCTCCTAGTTAAACCCAATATACTACTCAAAATTGTGCTGGTTTTACTAGTCTAGAATACATTTTTCTCAGTACCTTCAACACCCTGCTAAACACTTTGGATTCTTTGTACAATGTGCTTATATGTAGAAATCAGTTCTACACTCCACACAATCTGTCTGGCACTTTTCCTCTGATATTTTTACTTACATATTAAAGGATAAGTTCACCTTTTGATAAAATATAATCAATGCACAATTTTTTGCAGGTAAAAAAATGTGCATTTATTATCTTTTGTTACAGGAGCCTGAAAAGCATTACACCAGCGATCAGCAGATCACTGGTGCCATGCAGGTCTCCTGCAGATCTGTCAGTGTATCTACTTGCCCACACGGGATGTACAAGGAAGCAGATATACGGACAGGAAGACTCAAAGAACTACCATGGTGCTCCACACATTGAGAACTACAAGCTGACAGCCGCTAAGGCTATCAGGAAAGTTTCTCATTCACAGAGTAATGCAGCCGGGTGGGCCGAATATAGGTGTAACATGTTATGAGAAGTGAATTTATCCTTTAAGACATTTCAGACAAAAAAAAGAAAACGTGTGGTTGCTTTACTAATATACTGTGCAGTTTCCAAGTGCATTTGCTTCAGAGCTTAGTATGCGGGGAAGTTCTGCTGATTTCCATCATCTAATCATATGCAAGCAAAAATGCGTTTGTTTTTTTTTTGTTTTCCTTGCATGTGATTGGGTATTCTTTGTAAAGTGAAGCTTTACTTCATTTACTAAGCTCTGGAGCAACTGCACTAGCAAAGTACATAGTCTATTTGCCTTTAGTAAATCAACCCTTCTAAAGCAGAGTTCCACCCAAAAGTGGAAGCTTCATTTGTTTGCCTCCTTCCCCCCCTACAGGGTACCAAATATGGCAGTGGAGCGGATACCTGTCAAAACCAGTTCGCCATGGCGAAGTCAGCCAGAAGTTTGGTCCCCCTCCTTCCTCTCGCAGTCTCCTGGGAACTTTCACAGGTCCCAGAGACTGACGGATCAATCAAGATGCACAGCACAATTCGTGCATGCGCAGTGGGCAACCGGCTGTGAAGCCACAAGCTGTCACAGCCTGGTGCCCACAACTGAGATGCAGGGGAGAAAAGGAGAGAAGGGATGGTGCGGGTGAGCCCATCGCTGGACCCTGGGACAGGTGAGTGTGTGTTTATTAAAAGTCAGCAGGTACAGCTTTTGTACCTGCTGACTTGTAATTAACACAAAAACGACTGGAACTCTGCTTTAAGTATGTTTTCCTCTTTACCCCCACCCCCCTTCCCCAATGCTATCGGGTATGACCCCACAAAGATCTTAGCATCTGTGCATGGCAACCAATCAGCTTCCATCTCTCATATTCAAAGTTTAAATGAACAAGCAGAAGATAGAAGCAGATAAGATTGCCATGCACAGCTGCTCAAGATTCTGGATGCTCCAGACATGGCCGAGCAGCTGCCTTACATCACCAAGTGCAATGCAAAGCATCGGATGCAGTGGTGTAAAGCGCACTGCCACTGGACTCTAGAGCAATGGAGACATGTTCTCTGGAGTGACAAATCACGCTTCTCTGTCTGGCAGTCCGATGTACGTGTCT